>NC_047672.1:66121331-66358831 GCF_011762505.2 Arvicanthis niloticus
CTTTTGGCTATGTTTGAGCTACTGGTCTAAAGGCTGGGTAGGAATACATAAATGAGAAATGTGATGAAACCTAGAGCTAGGACAAGGTGGATGGAAGGAGCAAAGAGTCTATAGAAAATTTCATGTGACACAATAATATATGTACATCTCTTATGTCAATAAAATGAACCTGAAGGAGTCAGAAGGCTAGATCATTAAGAACTTCATGCATCCCACTTGGAAACAAGATGCTTTTCAGGAAGGTACTGTTAAACTCAACTTAAGAATTTAAAGGGGAATATTTCCCTTAAAAATTACTGAGGTTGCAGTGTGAAAAAAATCTAGAATGAAGTCCAAACTAACATCAGACACTTCAAGTTAGAAGGTTGTGTTGTAAATTTTAGGAGAGAAAATTAATTCCGAAAAATAAATGATGAGGAATTTGGATTGCAGGTCTAATTAATGGATAGAGTGTGGCAAGTTTTGGCAGCCATAAACCTCCTGACCTGAAGTTCATAAGAAGGAGTAAAGAGTTTGGTTACACACAGTACAGCCATATTCATGTCTCTAAAATACCAATTAAAATAGAGATGGAAGAATGACTTGCAAAAGCAAAGAAATAAAGGTAAATTCATCTGGAGACTTACAGAATTTCAAATTTCATCTTTATGCAAAGAGATATTTAACTTACCTAGCACCATTTCCTTTATCAGATGGAGGATAAGTCTCTCTGTTCCTACTTTCCTGAGGGTTTCTTTTTTTTTTAAATATATGACTTTTTCAAGAATATATTTTTGTATTTCTATAATAATATTTTATTTTTATATTAATGTCATAGATTACATCAAATTTTAGTGTTTTGATGATGCTATATACTTAGAATAAGACATTCTTGGATGTGGCATATGATATTTTCTTCATTATTTTGTTGGATTTAATCTGGTAATCTTTAATGAATTTGTCTGTTTAGTCACTCTAGAGAAATTTAGAAATCTCAAAATACTATTGATGAAGAGTATATATATGTGAAATTAAAGTATGGCACTTAAAGCTAAGGAATGACCACATGTATATTATTAATATTACAGTAATAATAATAGCTTATAGTGTTGAGCTATTTTTTCTAGGACAATGCTATAAGTAGCTTCAGAATATTTACTCTAAAAAGGAGGCAATCGTTTATTTTCTATTATGCTTATTGTATTTTTATGAATGAGGATAATGTGAAGTACTAACAAGTTATACAATATTCCTCAGAACTGGGTTTCACACCCAAATTATATCACTCCAGAGGCCATGTTTCATTCATCACTTGCTACAGTGAATCAGGCTCCTCTGCAGATGACTAATGAAAACAACAAATGGGGCAAGGGTTGTGGGGAAGACCATAGACAGAGATTTGTAAGGGAAGATTATTTTTAAAGAATAGCACCAAAAAAAGATTTGGGATTAGATTTTTGTATCATTTATTCACAAAGTGAGAATACATCAATTAATCTTATATAATTAAATTATTGCAATGTCCACTATACCATCAGAGTGTAGAGGGCTGTTAGATCATGCTCTGTGAGATCAGGGGATTTATATTTTACACCTGAAAGTGTCCATTTGTCATATCACCCATGGGAAAAGAATGATAGAGCTAACTGTGCCTATATTCCTTCTGTTTTCTAAGAGGTCAGCTCAATAACTGTAGGAGAAATCAACCTGGTGAGACAGTAGCAGCAGGTGGCTAAGTCAGTTTGATCAAAATGCAGAAGGGTTCATTACTGTCATTTGGGGCGACAATCAACCATGACTAAGCCAACTGTTCTAATAGTTTGAATTGGCAGGGTACTTTTCCAGTTGTGTAAAAGTGTAAGGTAAGAAAAGACATTGCCATAAAAATATAAATGAATGACATATTAAATAACCAACTGAGTGAGCTCAGAATGCTTCTCTCGAACATAATTAGAAGGATCAGAAAGATGTAATGTATTGCTCTTTAAACATAACCTCTCTGAAAAGTGTTAGAACCATCATATGTTCAGAAGAGAGTATGAGTCCCTGAATGTTCCATTCACTATCCAAAGAATACTGTGCTTAACATCTTCTTAGTTGACTTCATTGAGGAAGTATATTTTCCCCTTAAAAAATACCAAGTAAATTTTCAAAATTAACTGCTGTATTAGAGAGAATATCATTTATTGAAAATACACATTAGGTAGAGTGGTTCACACCTCTAATGCTAGCACTTTAGAAGAGGAGGCAAAACAAATAGAGAAACTACTGTATTTGCTTAATTTCTCCAAAGTTTACTTGTGCTGACGTAGTATGGAAACAATGACCACACTTTATCTGGGCCATAAGTGTTTCTGAATTGTTAGAAGTCCATAGTCATGATTTGATTCAACAGGGGTTTCTCCCTCTGGGTCATAAGATAGTTCACTTCTTGGGCCTTGAGATGGTGAATCTTAGTTGCCAAGTAGACTGTTTGTATTTGTTTTTTTTTTTGTTTGTTTTTTTTGTTTTTTTTTTTTTGAATTGACTAAAAGGCAAGCTATTGAGAAATCCTGTAAAGGATTCTTTTTAGATATTTTATGTGGAAAGGCATACTCTAAAGGTGAGCAGCATCTGCCAGTGGCAACTTACATACAAAGGAATTGGAAGCTTTGCTTTTTGCCTGGTTGCCTTCACTCTCACTGGCAAGTTCATCTACTATGCTGTAGGCTCATTCCTTACCTGGAATCAGAAACAGGTTTTATTACCTTCAGGTCTAGACTGGCTCTCCAGGAATCCTCCAAACCTTGAGTATAAGATGAGGACTTCTAAGGAATCCAGCCTAATGGACTGAACAGCTACTAGATTCATAGTTCCCTCTCTGTGATATTGTCATTTTGGACCACCCAGGAAATACTGTACAAACTATATAAACCCCTATAATATATGTGCATTCTATCAGTTCTATTCCCCTAGAGAAACATGACTAATGCAATCATTGGAGTGATCTCTTTAAGATTTCCTCTGCACTGGGTCAACAACTCAAGGAAGCCAGTAACTTACGTATTAAAGATCAAGATCCGTACAGTGTCCTTAGTGATTTGAACAACTAACATAAGAGCTCGAATAGCCCCAGTCATATAGTGACCTCAAATTTAAATTCTAAATAAATGTAAGAGCTCAAGTCAGGTACATATAAAAATAGCAAAATAATGTAGTGTATGTAATTGCAGTTTGGATGGACTAAGCCCCTGACAAAGTCTAGAAAACCAAGGTGTCAGAAAATAGACATTGACTTTGATTATATATATATATATATACTATAATATATATATATATATAATTTTATATGCATTATACATGAGACAGATTTATATGAGTTAAATATATATATATAGATAGATAGATATAGATGTAGATATAGAAAGGATTACTACTTAAAGCCACCTATTTTTGAGAATAAACATAATGGACTTTTATCATGAATCTGTAGGATATTTAAATATAATTTCAAACAATTTTTAATTTTTTTCTAATGTCCAATACCTACAGTTAGTAAAAATATTTATTCAAATGAGATAGTGGATTTATACAATGAATATTGTACTTGGGAAGCAATAAAGCCTAGATATAGTTTATTTACTAGTATCTGTTCTAAAAACACATAAGACCATATTAGATTATATATATTTTGTATGTTTATAATAATCTTTTTATTATCATTATTATCCAAAAGAAAATCATTTTCCCAAAGAAAGTGGATTTTGAAGTCAAGTCAATCATGCAAATAAAATTGAACTATGATAATATAAAATATCTTCAGTATCTTCAAAATCAATAAAAATTCATGCTCAATGTAGATGAAAGAGCTCATTTTATTTTCTGTTTCTGCAGTGCAGTTTGTAGAATGTGTAGCTGATATAACATTATCTTTACACTCAGGCAATGGGTTAGTGATGTTTGCAAATATCATTGCTGTGTATGGATATATATATAATTTATATATTTAAAATAATTTATATATTTTAACATATGTTATATATCTTATATGTGTTTTATAAATTATATATTATATAAATTATATATACATGTTATATAATTTATATATAACATAAATATTTTATATTATCATAGTCAATTTTATTTGCATATTGACTTCAAAATCCATTTTCTTTGGGGTTTATATTAATGATAATAAAAAGATTATTATAAAAACATACAAAATATATATACCTAATATGGTCTTATATGTTTTTAGAACAAATATTAGTAAATAAACTATATTTATTAGGCCTTATTGCTTCTCAAGTACAATATTAAGTGCATAAATCCACTATCTCATTTGAATAAATATTTTTACTGACTATAGGGTATGGACATTTTATATATATATATAATATATATATATATATATATATATATATTCACTGTAGGGCAAATAACAATTCCTCACAGCCACTTTGATGCTGAGTAAATAATCAAATAAAGGAGTACCACTCTTTACAAAAACGTTGCAGTGAAATAATAAAAATAATGTGATTTATGTAAAATAAATATTTTGTAATTTTTCTTATATTTTGTGATTTAGGGTTTATGTCTTTTTATCCTTTGCTTTGTGTTCCTAGTACAATGTAGACACCTCTCAAGAAATTTATAAAAAAAAAAAGGACTAGAATATTAGACCTATTGTTACATTTAAGAATAAATATTTTTATTTTCTTAGTAGTACTTAGATAAGTTTATTGTCCTCATATTGATTTTTCCTCTTATTTTGAAAGTAATCGCTTCTAGGTAAAACATAGAAACGCTCTTAATGGCCAGTATTTGTGAAAACACAGACTGGAAGACATGCCTATGATAGACTTTTGTTAAAAAAAATTATTTGTTAGCCATGCAATTGTATCCTTAAGTTTATAAATATATATTAGGACTTAAAACACAAAGGCAAAAAAACCAAAAACAAAACAAAAACAAACAACACAAAACAACAACAACAACTATAAATCCTTCATGGCATGAATTTGTGACTGGTATTCATATAAAAAGAATTCTTGGGTGTATAGACAGGACTCAGTGGTTAGGAGCACTTGCTCTTGTTGAGAACCTATTTCTTTCCTAAGCCTACTGGGTGACTCACAACCATACATAACTTCAGTTCCAGGGGATCTAACAAGCTCTTGTAACCTTCAAATAAAGCATGCATGCATGTGCTACACATATGTACGATACAGGCAAAACATTCACACACAAATGAAATAAATAGATATTAAACATTTGAATAATAATTCTTAAGATATTTATGCATTATATTCTATGAATTTATATGTCAAGTGTAGAAAAATATTAGTATGATGCAAAGGCATAAGACATCTAATGCTGATATAAAGAATATTTATAAAATGTTTTTCATTCATTTTAATGACATATTTTGAAGAAATACAGTTTTTTTTACCATCTCTAGAAAGACTCTAGTGATGTATAATATAATTTCTTCAATGTATTTATAAAATGTAAAGCAACATAGTGGATGTGCATGGAAGAGAAGAAACAGACGTTACATAAACAGGTATAAGTTTTTATTCTGATAGTTAATCATAAGCAAATATTTATAAAGGAAAATGATATGGTTAGGCTGTGCCATGGCCTTATACTTCCACAAATTCATCCATTGACCCGTTAACCCTGATATTTAAATATGTGACAGTATCTATTATAGTCTTTATAGAAGTAGTAATGTTACAATGGGTTAGAAGTTTGATTTTACACTTATCACTGTATTTTAGCTGAAGTCATATTAAATAGTTTCTTCTAAAATGTACATTTACAGTTAGGCTGAATGTCTTCTTACCTACTGCACTCAACAAATTGTAGTTCACATAATATTATGACAATTTGTATTTTTTAATACCAAATTGATATATATTCAATAATTTCTGGGATATATATATATATCCAAATCATAAATTATTTGTACAATTTTTCTCTACTTTGAAAAAAAAGTTTTGTTTATTTTCTTATATAATCTATGTTTTACACAATAAGTTTATGCATAAGTAAAGAAAAATTAATTTAAAATGCATCTCCATCTTCAATTTTTTTCTGCTCCTGTGGGGCTTCTTTTGTATATCAAGAAAGAACTTAAAATGCAAATTATCATCTTGAGCTTTGATATGTCCCAGAATGCAGGAATTCTGGTATGTCAGCTGGAAAGGAAAATTGGGGGCAACGCAAATGGAGCAAAAGGAAGCTCAGACAGCGGCGTCTCTTCAGCCTGCCACTGCCACACTTATGTAACTGTGAACTTGCTGTGTAAGCTGGAAAACGCAGTCTTTAGGGAGGGTCACACCTTGTGTGATTTTAAGAGAGCAATATAACCAAACATCCAGCAAAGTTTTACTCCCTGATATATAAATTTAATCTGAAATAACGTCCGTTCAAACCAGCTCACTTACTGAATATACAAAATAGGTTAAAATTAATAAAGAAGTAATCTGAATGGGCAGAGCATGGCGAAGTCAGGTAGCTATTTCCCAGCTTTTAATGTGCTCTCACTATTTCAAACCTTCGTGAACCTCTGCATCATATCTGGGATTGTGATTACACACCTCAAAGAGCTCACTGCTAAACAGCTCTAGATTGATAATGTGTATGCCTCCCGATTTTAAGACTTAATTTTATTTTTGCTCACTTTTTAAAATTATTTATTTATTTATTTATTTGCTTATGGATCTGTGTGTTTGCCTGTGCGTGTGTAGTCTATATATGTGAAGGTTCCCTTTGTGACCAGAAGAGGGCACTGGATTCCCCTAACGCTGCAGTCAACAGATGGCTGTAAGCTGCCTGATGTGGGTGCTGGGAATTGAACTCAGGTCCTTGGAAAAGCAGCAAGTGCTATAAACTGAATAATCTCCAGCACCAATTTCTATTATTTTTAAGGCTATGTAAAATATATTTAAGGGACTACAAAGTTTATTTTTTCAAGGCATAATCCACTTGAGATTACAGTTTTACAAATACATTCAATATGCATTTACAAATGCAACAATTGAGTCTCATGCTGTTATTCATTATTGTATAAAAATATGAAGAAACTTCAACATGTAGTACTTAGCACTCATTCTTATAAATACATAACTATGGCAAAAAACATTAATTGTGAACTTTTAAACGGCTTTGGAAATAATAAAAAGTACTTTGCTTTATATCCTTGAAAAACAGAGTTCAAATGTGCCGATGAATATGCATTTAGGTTAATAGCTTTAGTAGGTTTCCTTTGAACTCTTTGCTGTTTATCCTTAAGAAGTAAATGTGCCTTGACTAGCAGGTGACTAGGGATTACCTTACTTAGGAACTGTTTTCTACTAAATTTAGTACTAGCTGGTGTTAAGTGTCCGCCTAGCCCTATAATAGCTTTGTGTCTTTATAAAATGTTATTAGAGAAGTAAAATTAAAACTATTGTCAAAAGGTAGAGCCTAATATCCTTGTATCATTCTTTAATATAAGAATACATGTTTTATTAAATATGATGTGTTTGTGCTTCTGTCTGCTCCATTTCTATATTCTATACTTCTAGAATGATTTTTGTACCTTGGGCTAAAATTTTAAAAGGAAAAAAACTATCAAAACCAATAATTACATTTTTGCTATTTTAGACATTTATGTTTGGAAAAATAAGTTTTAACATACAGTCTTTGAAAACTATGGGCTATTAGAAATAAGTGGAACATGGGGTCTTTCACGCAGTTATTCACAGGTAGCCAAAAACTGCAAGCTCATTTCAAAGGAGCACTTTCTAAATTTCCATGCTTATTTGGCAAATAGTGAAATCCTTAGTTGACAACTGCTTATAGTTACACGGTGCAGTGTGATGTTTTGATGTACAGGTACAGAGTAGAATGATTAGATTTGGTGTTGACAACTGTTTCTATCGCAGGGCGTGTAGTAGGCAATAGAATTGTAATTACCAGACACTGTGTGCAGAGGTAGGAAATGTGGAAGGTAGACAGTGTTTAAAGGGCTCAGAGTTGCAGTTAGACAGTTACAATAAGCTGCAGAGCCTCTGTACTGCATAGTGACCATAATTGATACTGTATTATCGACTTCATTCATAGTTGTGAAAACAGCAGACTTTAAAATGTTCTCATCATGAGTTTTCTTTAACATAAAATTTTCAAGTGGTATAAGTAGGTTGAAGAAATGAGAATATTAAGCAAATAAAAATAATTTTCAGCTCACTGTGATTAGTGTACCTTTATGGAATTTACATCAAAATAACACACACACATATGTATGTGTGTGTATATATATATATATATATATATATATATATATATATATATATAAATGATGAACTACTGTCTCACCTATTAGTCTCAGTACAGATTATTTTTCAGAAATAGAGATAATGACTACCTCTGAGAGAATAAAACTTTATTATGAATGATTCACAGAATCAATAAATTACAGAATGGCTAATAGTTTATACTGAATAGCATGTCTCTGAGTGTCACTAAATGCAGATAAGGCCAAAAAAAGTTGTTTTCTTGGTTAAAGACATGGATGTTTGTGATGCCGTAAATAGGAACTAAAAATAAATAAAAAAAAATTCATTGACAGCCATTATGTCACAATTCATCTTACATTACCTAAGTTTTTATTCCCCACACAACTTTCAAGCCTTCACAACCAAGAGTTAATAGTCACTTTCTTACTAATTTATTACACTGTGCACATTTGAACATATACTCACATATGTATGTGGAGGTCCATGGTAGATTTTGGATATCTTCTTGGGCCACTTTCCACTTTTATTTTTTAAGTTTTATTATAATTTCATTGGTGTGTTAACGTGTTTCTCTGTGTGAGTGTATGGCACATGTTTGCCAGTGCCTGTGGAGGTGTGGGGGATTGTATGCCACATGTGTGCCACTGCCTTGGAGGACAGAAGAGTGTGATCCCATGGAGCTGTGAGCTGCCTGGCTTGAGTGCTTGGAGCTGGCATGAGGTCTGTCGGAAGAACAGCCAATGCTCTTAGCCACTGAGCAATCTCCCAAGCCTCTCTACCTTTATCTTGGAAGGCAGTCTTTCCCTGAACCTCATCACCTAGCATAACAGTTGGTCAGTGAGCTTTACCCCTTCCACCCATTTTAAATGCACTGATTGAAATGCCCAGGTTTTTTTTCTTATGGGTTTGGACATGTAAAACTAAGGTCTATTTGTTTCTGGGGCAAGTACTTTAGTGCCAGCTATTTCCTAGCTCAAGAGTTGATTTTTATCTTTTTAAGTAATGATCTCCAAAACTATGAAACACCCATTCTATCAACTCTAGCCCTATACGCTGTCAAGTACTTGCTGTATATTCTTGACTATGTTATGTTTTTGCTGATGGCAAAAGTGAACCTAACTCCTTTATCATACTTACTCTCTCCATTGTAAAGTTAATGCTTACAATTCTGGAAATTAATTTAAGAGTTGTTTTTATTATTTTAATTATGAGGGGTGTGTGTGTAAGAGCGAGAGGGGGGGAGAGAAAAAGTAAGTATTTGCATATAAATACATTTTTAAAATAAATTCTTGGTAAAAATAAAAAATCCAGCTGATTAAGGGGAAAAAAGTACAGTGCAACCACAGAAAGGCCCTGAGTCCAGCTTCTGATGGAACATGATAAGAAGATCCAGTGATCTGTCAGTTGGTGATGCTTGCAGGAAAACAAAAAAACAAAAACACAAATGCAGGAAAAAAAAAACAAAACACACACACACACACACACAAACACTCTCAAGCCTCAAAACAAACAAACAACTTTGACACCAGAAAATGACCCTGGTTTATGTAGCAGACAGAGAATATTTTTCTTCTTCTTTTTTTTCTTTTAGAATTCTGCTACATTTTGTAAGACTTGAAAATATCAGCAGTATATGAATCAAGAAATTCTGAATTCCGACCCTGATCTTGGAAACACAACTGCATTCTGTAGTAGCTAACCCCAAAACATAGGGCTTCTTTTCCTAGTCAGGGGTCTTTCCATCTGGAAGAGTGAGGACCTCTGCTCCACCATTTCTCAGTCTGCCTCCAGCTAACTGTTCCTGAATTTAAATTAGAGTATCTTTGTGTCTGATGGGGGCAGCTGGTTGTTTTGTTTCACTCAAGAGACACATCATTTATCTTAGACATATTTTATTAAGAATATTATCTTATAATGAAACTTTTAGAGCACAGGAGATCTCATTAGGCAGTCTGGATCACATGTTCCAGTGTGTCCATCCATGGAATAAGCAGTGGAGATGAGCTGGAAAAGAGTTACTTAATGTGGCTTCACCCGAAAAGGAAAGTCAGACAGAAGCTAAAACACAAACATCACTTCAGGAACCCAAGATTCATCTTCCAGGAGATACAGGAACTTTGAGGGATTGGAGAAGGGAAATGGGGGAACCATGAAAGATGACTAGCCTTGGAGACATTAGTTTTATCAGTGTACTGTAATTAAATCCTATGAAGAAACAGCTAACAGAATAAACACTTGTTTTTCTCATGGCTTCGTGAGTTTTATTTTTTCTAGCAGAGAAGAGTGATAAGGAGAGCAGCTGCGGCTGGATAGAACCTTCGAGAATCCGGCCCCAGAGACATGCTTTCTTCAACAAGACTCCATCTTTTGCAGCTCTACAACCTTCCTAAAGCTTATTTAGATTTTCAGTCTACCAACGGATTAAACTATTCACTGTGTCCTAGCTCTCATGCTTTGTCTCTGGAAACCCTCAGAGACACACTCAGATGTGTGTTTTACTAACCTTGTGGACACTTCTTGATCCGATCAGTTGAAAATAAAGATTGAATATGAGAGAGGGTTGCATAGCTAGCAGAGCAGGTGATGTAGCCAGGCCTTGATCTGGTTGAACACACGGGATCACCAAGCTGGTGTTACTGGAGATAAGAAAGTTGTTCAGATTAGCTTTGAATCTACAAGAAAAATTATACTGCTTCAAACTCATTCTTCCTGATATCAATAGTGATTATAGGGAAATATAAACAACTCATGAAAAGTCAAAAGTCAGACGGAGAACAAGAAATGAAGTTACAGGCAAGATAGAGTCAGAGAATCAAACTTGTTTTCGTTCAGTTACCTGGATTATAGGGGACCCGAGGCTGCTGCTATCCACCTTCTCCCAGAGCTCAGGACTGTGGAAGGGTGCATGTGCTACCCAGATCATTTGCATTTGTCCCTTGTTTGAGGACCAGGCCATGACTCAGAGATTCTGTCTGAGGAGAAGTGCTAGCCGTTTCCTCAAGTGGCAAATTGCAAATTCTTGCCTGCGAGGAAATGGAGTCAATAGCTGATGGAGACATTCTAGGCTAAGGACACATTTTGAGAAATGGAAGTTATAATGAAAGGCAATTTAGGGATGATGGATAGATTCATCTGGGACATGAACTGAACTGGAGGTCAGCTGGTCGGCTGGAGAGAAATGAAAGAAAAAGGCAGCTGGGAGGAACCCTTACAGAGTCAAAAATATCGAATGCTGAAGTGGAAGACGATCTAAAGTAAGAAGCTCAAATTAGAATAGATTAAACTGAGAAGTAGTTTATGCCATGCCCGATGCATTCTTGAAAACAGGAGAAGAATCAGCTGCTGTTAGTGGAATTAAACATCTGGTGAAATCTTGAAGGAAATAAGACCCAAACCTCTGTCATTTCAGTGAGATTATCTTCCTACCCAGGCATTATTAGATGTGCCCCACTCTAGGATGGCAAATGAGTCACTTCAGTGAAATGAGCTGTTTAGTCACTAAATATGTCAGTGATAATGTGTTCCAGAAGGACAATATCAAGTATACCTATCTAAGTTGCTCAGTTTCCAGTAATGAATTTTAAGATTTGAAACAAACAAACAAACAACAACAAAACCCAAGAGAGCATGACTACTAGTGTCAGGTGACCTGACCTCCTGTAAATAAATCTCTAAGAAACCCACTAAAAGCTATTGGAAGTACTAAGTTCAGCAGGGCTGCAGAGTGATGATCAATATAAAAATCCATTATATTTGTCTGCACTTATAGCGCATATTAGAAAAAAATGATATTAAAGCAATCCTATTTATAGTACCATTAAAACAGCAAAATAGGGCTTGAAGAAATGCCAAATTATTTCTTAAACTACTAAACATTGTTGGAAGGCTTTAAAAACCTAAATAAGTGGCCAATAATACACATTTAATGGGAAAATGTTTGTATTATTAAAGTGGAAGCATTCCCAAAATTCTTCTTCAGGTTTAGTTGAACACCTAACTAGAATGCTAACCGGCTATTATAGAAATATATACGATAATCCTAAAATTCATATGAAATTACAAGTGACGAATATCCAAAATAATTAGAAAAAGAAGAAAATTAGAAGATTCACCTATCTTGGTTTAAAGCTTAATACAAAGCAATCATATTCAAGATAATATTATAACATGTAGGTTAGACATAAAAACATTGAATTATAGAGTAAACAATTAAACTCAGGCATCTGTAGTCAACTGATAACTGACAAGAGTGCCAGGACTATTCAACTGGGCATACATTAAAAAAATGTAGTGAAACACATGTATACCTATATGACAAGAAAGAGATTGGAACTTCACATGTTAAAATTCTACTCACAACGGGCAAAAGCCTTAGAAAAAAGTAAAAATCTAAAAGGAAAATACAAGTAGAGTTTTTGAGATGGGTTTGTAGCAATGACTTCTTATCCACAAGCCACAAAATAAAAAGTAAGTAAAAGTTCATGAAAATTAAAGATACAGTGACACAAATGACATCAAGAGACACCCATCACCCATAACGAGAAATTAACTACCTAATGAGACATTTGTGTGTATGCTACAAGTTAACTCTCACAAATGAATAAGAGGAAATTTTTTAAAGAACAAGGATATAGTCATTCCTCTAAAGAAAAATACACATTAGCAGATTTCATATGTTTGGCATCAGAGCTCATTTATATGAACAACATAAACAAAATCCAGAAAGTGGTAATGCTTTATCAGAACTTGAAACACAGACTCAAAATTTCAGAAAAGAGCAGTGTCCTTAGAGGTGTAGAGAAATTGGACAGCTCTCTAATACACTACTCTTGCGGGTGAAACTGGTGTGGATGAGCCTGACAATTCCTCAACTGATTAAGCAAAGAATTAGCTATTAGCTGGCCGTAGAGTATGTGAAGTATCTATAACCCAGGGAAACTAAAGTGTATGAAATTAAAAATATTGGTAGCAATGTTAGCTAAAAGGGAATGGGTGATATAATTGGGTGACAGAGTGTTATTCAAAAACGTTATTATAAAACGGAATGAACATTCTTATATGTGAGAAAACCTGAATTAATTAACTTTAAAACTTTGTTACATGAACACAGCTTACAACAGGAAATCATGTTATGTTTCCAAGTTACATGAAATTTCCCATATTGTTAAATATAGTTAAGTATAAAATAATTGAGTATTTGCTTGGGGATGAGACAAGAGGCAAGAAACTGGATAAGCTAGGGACGAAAACACGATATGAAGTTTATTATTGTGGTGATTAAATTATTCTAAAATTGAGGCGCTATCTAGAATATCTAGATGTACTTAACATGATTAGATAATACTGTTTAAGTGGGTCTATTTTGGCAGATAAATTATGTCTCAATACGAGTGCTATATAAAATAGTAAAGATACTTTCCTATACCTATGCATTCAGGTGACAGAAACTTCACTCAATATTTGATCCATAAGCTAGCTAATGCTTGATAAAGGAATGTTATTTAAAAGTAGCTAATGTGCGTTTTAGGCCACTGTTTTTCCTTTTAGAAAAATGAACATTTGATATTGGATAATAATTGCTGTGCTAATGCCTGGGGAGGACTGCTTCCACCGTTGCTAGCATTCCTTTGTTTCTTATACTTCCTTGTGTATGGTTGAGACCCATGAACTTCCTCTTGGTGACTTCCATGTTACCTTGTCTGTTGGGGAAGTCTTTGTTCAAGTAATGCGTAGGCATGATAATGTAGCTTATGACATTTCTAGGACTGACAACCCACAGCAAGCTTCCCATTCCTCTCTCTGGCTCTTACACTGTTCCCTCTTCCACAATGATTCTCTAGTTTTAGGTATAAGAATTATACTCTGTTTTAGGAGAAATAATATTATTTTCACAATTAAAAGTATGTTGATAAATTGTAATGTCTCATGGTAATTCATAACTATGTACAAATATTGTGTTTCAAATTCAAAAATAGTTCTGAAACTCTCACACTTAATTTATCTTGCTTCACAACCTTAAATGATTAGCACAGGGTATATCAGATAGTGGCAAAATCCTACTTTGACATAAAGACAAGTTTTATGATATTTTCAAGGATACAATACAAGTGAATATGAAAGATTTTAGTGTCAAGAACATTGTATAGATAAAGAAATCCCTACAGTGTTACTAGCAATTGTTAGTCTTAGAAAATACAAGCTCAGCATTGCAGGAAATTCAGTTTTTATAGAAAAGTCAAAAAAAAAAAAATCTTCATTTCTAGGGTTGTGAAAACTTGGACAAGTTTGGACAAGTTTGGCCAAGAGGTCACCCCATCAAGAGGTGTGGTCTAGAGGCCAGCACATCAACTGTGCTCTTAAGAAAGTAAAACTGATGGATGTTTCAATTACAGATATTTTCTTTCTATATCTTGCTAACTTGAATGAATTTTACTTAAGGAAGAGAAGAAAAATTAAATTGCCTGTTCTACTTGAAGGGATGGGTGAAGAATTTCATATTCATCATATCCCATGCCTCTCTCCACTTGGTATTTAGCTTGATATTTAGACTAAGACCACACATTTTTTTTCTCCACTTTATATTATCTATCAGATAGGGATGGGAGTAAAACTATTACACATGATCATGAAAATAACATCAAACAGTTGATGATGATAAGAGGGTACGTTTCTAAGGCATTTGGATTAAACTGAGAACACATCACATATCAGTTATTTGACAAAATGCATATAAATAATAAAGGATTCTGGCTCGAAGAGAAAATACACTCTAGTTCCAAGAAAAACTTTGTAAACTATATCATATTCCTTCTTGATGATGGTTACTTAGTTGTTTCTTTTTATAATAAATCAAATTGTAAATAATTAAACCTCCCATATCACCTAGTATCCTTTGTACATCCAGCCAGTATAATATAATTTCCAAAGACACATGTAATGAATTTTAGAATATTTAGTACTATTTGTCTTTATTATGTCGCTCATAACTCCTGGGATTTCTGTGTAATGAGCCCTTAATAGCCATGACTCACTGCAATTAAGAAATGCAGTATCAAGGTGGGAATGATAACTGATGTATGATAAACACATCTAATGTTAGAGTTCTAAGATTAACAATTAGAAAGCTAAAGACAATGCACCAGAAAAAAATAAAAATGCTTCTGAAAATATAAGATACAGATATTCATGTGCAGATATAAAATGGACATGGATTAGGCATTTCAACTAATGACAAAATTGAAAGATGTTATTGTATAAATATATTCATGTGGAATGTAAATTTAGGGAAACAGCACAATATATAAATATACAATCCATATTAAACAATTAGTAGTTTTTGGAAACCTCTTTTATATCCTTAAAGTTTATTCAAAAAATCATTTCTTCAAAGTTAAATAAAGGTAAGAATTATCTAGGCAGCTAAAGTGGTTGTTACATTCAAATTTCAAAGCCTCCCAAATCATTCCTTATAATATTTAGGGGCAACTGAATACTTCTGGATTAGGCAGATACTAATTACCTCTATATGTTTCATGTATAATATTACCTCATAAAGACTATTGCACTGATATAACACTAAAAATTTTAGCTTTATACCTTCAAAAATGACAGAGAAAATTGAAAAAGTCTCAGAATGAAAAATATTTATGTTTCTTAATGAATGTAGATTCATTAGACTTCATTTGGAATTGGTAAGATGTTAGTGAATCATAGTTTAAATATTTGTTTATAGCAGACAAGAACCTCGGTGAAGATAAACTTCAACCATTGGAATTTAAAGCATTAAGTTTAAACAGTACAAAGCCAGAGTTCAAACATCAATATGCTATCAAATCTCTATACCATTATGAGCAACATACGGAGTATTTATGTGCCCTCTTCATTCCAAGTAGTGATAAGATCATTCCTCCTTGGATTTTGGAGGATAACGTTAAGTGCTTATAAGCAGACATCTGCTATAGTATCTGCAATAAGGTGTGCTTACTTACATTTGGGCAATTGAACTTCCTGAATCATTTTTGGTACCAAAGCCAGATATGTGACCTCAGCATTACCAATTCAAATAAGATATATCTTGACCCCAAAAATTTCACAGCATGGAAGCCATGATATCTTGGCTTATTTTTTAATTCAGTCTATAAACTGTTAGTGGCAACATAAATGGGCACAGCCAAAGTCAATTGGTTTTGAAACTCTAGCAATAGAGATAGGTCACGTCGTGACCCAGGCATTTCATGCCTGGGAACACACACACATACACACCAAAGTTCACACACCACGACGTATCTGTACTTCCATGTTATTCACATATTAACCACAAAAGCTACAAAAATAATGAATGTGTCACTCAAACAAGAGATGAACGGACAAAGAAAATGTACATTTCTTCAATGGAACTTGATTTAGTTGGATTAGACAATGAAACTTAATATGCAAGAAAATGACCCAGTGGATGTTATGGTGTTATTTTGACAAATATTTCATGCTCCCTCTAATATGCAGGAGCTGTACAGAATTACGTTACAGACATGATAGTAGGAACAGGAGGCGGGGAATCAGTGAGAGGTGAAGGGGCTGAGAGAAGTCAGTTGGAGTTGAATGTGATCAAAGTGCATTATCTATGCATGTAAAAGAATCTCACAATAAAGCCCATTATTTTGTGTAGTTATTCTGTGCTATCAAAAATATTTGAATCATACAAAATTTTAATATCCTTTGGAATTCAAGAAACTCATAAGATAAATTTTGTTTTGATTTTTTAAAAGTCTGTGGATGAGTAAACACCAGACCAAACAAGAGGCCAGCATATTTTGAGAGATCTCCTATAGAATATTATCTTATTCTGTTAAAACTATCAGAAATGATTTGGCAGTTGCCAGAAGTTTAGGAAGACTATTTGTATTTCCATGTAATGAGTAGAGTATATAGGAGTCTAAAGATAGGTTTTCCCCATTAAAATGGCAATATGTAAGGTTGTCTTTGGAAATTCAAGTAGAAAGTTAATACATAGTGGAACAAATGACAATTTTTTGAAAAATCCCTAATCTAGAGCAAAATTTTCTGAACGATACAAATCCGAAATTGAATGTGAAAGTCATAGGGAGTGGGGAGGATGTCTATTCAAGGCTGTGAGGTATGGGGAGAAGTTATTGTAAGTCACAAAATTAGCAGGGATTGTCTGTACACCAACCAAAGGAAAGGCTTGGTGCACAGACTCACTGTTCAGCCTGAGTCAAGGTTGCACGTATATAAAGATAGGTACATCAGAAGACATATTTCAAAGCACATCAAACAGTCAAACTAAATGCTACTTTTATCCTGTGTCCTACTTATATAGAACATGTGCTATCATGCTCTGGTAGTTTCTCAAGAAAAGATCAAATTTATGAAAATGAATATGACTAGTCTGCCTCTTTTTAGTTGCATCTCTCACCATAACAGTAATTACAGTAAGGAACACATTTTGAGCAATATTTATCATTAAGTGTTTTAACTGCACTAACTCTTCAAAGTATTCCTGTGACCTGATAGGCCACTTAGTAATTGCTTCAATTTAGCAAGGAGGAACTTGAGGCACCTAACATGAAGTTGATGTCTATTATATGATCTGTAAATCACAGAGATGGGATTTGATCAAGGCAAACACTCTCCAAAATCTATGAGCTTCTTTAAGTTGTTTTTCATAGCTTCTCATGATATCATCAGAGTACAAACTATTCAAAATACATCTATGAATTTGGTGAGCATTGACCAGTATTTTTAAATCCTGCACCATCTTTAGTCCTTGGGGAGACTACATTTCTGGGCTTTTCTAAGCTACACAGTTTTAACAATTAGACATCTTTCTCTACATGACTTTTTGACTTTGACATGTTCACTTTCTTTGTGACATGTTTCACTTTGAACTAAAATTTTCTTTCAGGATTCTTACATTTTCTTTCATTTCTCTACAGTGAAGATGAAATGTAACACTATGTTGCTGGGGAAAGACACCATTTGTATTAAACAAGTATACATTTTGGCAATAAAAATGTCAATGAGCTGTATAAACAAGATATTGCTTCCTTATATAAACAGATGGAATAAACAATATTCTATAACAAATTGTCATTAGCATGTTTTATTATGAACATTATAACAAAGAAAAAATAACCTACCCATAAACATCCCACTCTGAAGCAGATAAATGATGTAGTCATTATCTCTTGGTTAACTCAGAAGTAAAATATATCATGCTGTTCCCATTAATTAAAAATTAGTTTCTTTTTCAAAATTGTTTTTCTGTAACAAAACCAGATGTTAGTAATGAACATATAACTATTTATCTACTGTAAAAAAAAATGCTTTTTGCCTGGTCAAAAGTGAAAGATTGAATAAATGTATATATATGCATATATATATATATATATATATATAATATGCATACACACACACACACACACACACATATATATATATATATATATATATATATATATATATATATATATATATATTCATTCAATGGGAAATCATACGTTAAAAAGCAATTGTAGAGATCAACCTAGAATATATCATTGCCTTGGTTTTAAACATTAAAGGCAGGTTGCTGTTTACATAATTGGTATCATTAGGAAACAAATCTGTTGAGGGGGCAGAAGTAATGTGGCAAAATTATTCATATATATATATATATATATATATACATATACACATATATATTCTCTCAACACAATAGTTCTGGAAAGAGCTTATCACTTTGAAATGTGACACTCTCTTCTGTCTATTTCTTGAAGAAAGCAGAAATTCGGCAGCATCTAAGAACAACCTTGTTTTTATGAAAGTATTACAGCCTGGATAGAAAAGCAAGCATTGAGAGGCAGGCGATGTTCTTCCCACTGGCTCACTGAGTTCCTCATGTGAAAAGGACACGGCACGCAGTTGGACACCCACTATCAGAGGCCCAACAACAGATGGTCTGACTCACAACATGTACTGATGCCAAGATATGGAAATGTCAAAATAAAATCAAACACATAGGTTGAACAACAGAAAAAATATTTGTGAAAATGGGAACATGAATTAGAATCAACATGTATGGAAAAAGTATTAAAGTGTGTTTTCATGTGTGGGTGAGGAAAACAGGTCATGTGTGAGGACTTTAGTATAAAGAATAAAGGAATTTTCTTTTTTATTCCATGATGGTTTTAGATGATTTTTACATAGTAACTTTCTAAGAGTGCGAAATCATACGTTAAAAAGCAATTGTAGAGATCAACCTAGAATATAGCCTTCCCTTGGTTTTAAACATTAAAGGCAGGTTGCTGTTTACATAATTGGTGTCATTAGGAAACAAATTTGTTGAGGGGGCAGAAGTAATGTGGCAAAACTTGGTCTTTATGGAGGACCTTAAATACCAGGCTCATGAACAAATGTAGGAGTTATCCCCAAGAAGCCAGAAAACCACTATGGTGTTCTATTTAGTAAAATATAAACTGAGGAATAGAGAAAGAAAATATCAAAGATGCTATTCTCTGTGTGATGGAGGACAGATTGAAATAGAAAGCTTGGAGTCTGAGCAAAGGCATAGCTAGATACTGAGTAGTTGGCAACTCACCTCTGACGGTTCAAAGAGTTCAACAGTCAGGCCTTAGTTAATGGCCAAAGCTATATTAAGAATGATTATCACTCACTTATTAAATGATATCATATGATATTTATGTTTATTTAAACTATAAATATTATAATCTTAATTAATATACTTTAAAAAATCAAAACTCCAAAAGAAAGGTGACTCTCTATAAACCCTAGCTAGGATCAGTAAGGTGAAACTGTTTCTGAAGAATCAGAGAAAACATCTAAAATGATTTAGTAGGGGCTTAGAGTAATTGGAACCATACTAAAATATCAAAGGATGTATACAACAAGTAAGAAGATATTGAAATGAAAGTATATTTTCTGTAAGGCAGTGAGCATGGATGAGAAACACAGGAACTGAAATAATTTGACAACACAGCCATAATATCCATCTATATCTATCTATCTATATCCATATATCTATATATCTACCAATACTGAAAAAGCATAGCAAGCATGTAGTGTTTTAGTTTTGAGAGCCTTAGCAGCTTGCAGTTGAATACAAAGAAAGAAATGAAAAGCAGTGAAAGCAAATGACACCCGAGGGGGAAAAAAAACCACTAAAGCAAATGACACCTGAGAAAAAAAAACTATGACTAGTCCTTAGAGTGGAATTACAGTAACTAGAAAAGGAGAGACCGTGAAACACTCACTGGTCAGTATTTTCCTTAAGCCCAATTTGAACCAGACTATACAGACCACTTCTGATCCCAGATGTCAAGAAAAGCTCTGCTACAAATGAATATCTCAGGCTGGGAAGATAGTTTAATGGAAAGAAGTGTTTGCTGCCAGCTTTGGCTAACTGTGTTCATACTCAAACCATCATCCACTGGCCTACTAGGACATGTATATCTGCACATCTGTACACAAGAGAGAGAGAGAGAGAGAGAGAGAGAGAGAGAGAGAGAGAGAGAGAGAGAGAGAGAGAGAATAAAATATATATACATGTGTGTGCATGTGTACATATAGATATATGTGTATTATAAGATTTCCTAAAGGCCTTTTAGAATTGTAGTGTATAGGGTATATAAAGCTGTTTATAGTGACCCTCAAGTATTCTAGCAAGAAAATTATGTAAATATTTAATGTAAAATAATCAACCTATTTATTTATCTGTTTACTTATGTCCACACTTACTTAAATGTGTGTATGTGTGTGTATGCACACGTGTACATGGGTTGGTGGCCATGTGGAAGTCAGGGATTTTGAGGGATTCCTTTCTTTTTATTCAGCATCTGGATTCTGGAATCAAAGGCAAGGTGTTACACTTGGTGTCTAGCTTCCTTACTCACTGAGTTGTATTCCTAGTCCAAATTTTAAGTTGTTATATATGTTACAGCCAAGATATTTCTTGTCCCTCCAAAGTTCCTATGAACTTTGAAATCTTACCCCGCAATGTGTTAGAACTGAGAGGTGAGGTATGCTAGAGAGTGAAAAAGTCATGAGGATAGAGCCCTTATTAGTGGGCTAAATGCTGGTGAAGAGTGGGACTGAGTAGTCTGTGGGGAATCATACTAGGCTTTAGTGATGAGAACTGGATTTTCATATGATACTGACCATCTGGTACCCTGGTATGGAATTTCCCATACTCCATACTGTGCAATGGATGTCTGTTGTTTATAAGGTGGGTACTGTAAGTTATCTTGTTAGTTTGGACTTAAAAGACAGTACATTAGATAGCAGTTTGGATGCAAAGTGATTTGTACACAAGGATGTAGGAAATAAAGATTGAATAAAACACCATAATCACAACATAATCATATTCTTTGAACATCTACAGGTTTGTTTTAAGAATTCCTAGCTTATTGTATTGGTATAGTCTATAAATGTGAAAATGATTTAATATTTAATCAGTAAGCATAGTTTGAATTTAAATGTAATTTTTATACTTGTAGACTAAGGGCTACATTAACTTTAGAGTTTATAAAACCCTGTACTCCAAGTTTCTGTGCCAACCACACAAAGGCTCCTAAGTATCCAGCATGATAGGAAAACCTAGATATATTGGAGTTGAGAATGGATTAGCTTATTGATTCACTGTTTAATTCTATGATCAAAGGCTGAAAAACTAACTTTAGACCATGATCCATTCTTCACCATATAGCTGCTATTCTCTGATATGAGATAAATATCTAGTGCAAATACATATATTAAAATCTCAAGATGTTTTTTAAAATTGTTTCCACTAGATAAAACTGACTATTTACTATTTTAAAGCATACAGATTTGTGAGCATGACTTATTGAAGGCACAAAAGCTTGTAGCATATGACAAAGTGATTTTGTGATACTACATCTACTCACTCACTGAGTTTTGTGTTTCACAACATAAACCAGCATTGCACATGACTACAATTTAAGATGCAACAAGTAGATTTACAAGTAGATGTCAGAAAAGAAAACACTGTTATAGTGTGGACTGTTCAGAAACAATTCAAATGAATGTTCAGTACAGGTAGTAAGGACATTCATGGGATTCAGTAATGTATTCCACAAAACTGTCCCATCTATCCACACACCCTTTTTATGGAAACCTTGGGTACATGACTAAGTATATGATGCTCTGTTTGGGAAATGAGGAGTTAGGAAATAAGATGTATATTTTCAATCACAAGTTTATAACTGAAAAGTTAGAACGAGTGAGGACTGTGTGAGGCCCCAAGTAGGCGAACAGAGAAGACCCTCATCTTTTGAAGGTGGGAGACTCCTTTAAACTGTAGTTTCACCCCCGACTGTACCTGCTTGGGAAAAATAAAGTTTTGAACATGCTGTACAAGGGAACCTTGGTTACAAAAGGCTCAGCTAGTTTCATTTGCCGTGTAATTCATTAAGTCTATAAGGGTGACATAAGTCAAAGAAAGGAATTAGTGATGCTGAGAATGTAGATGATGGTACTTGGTTATCTTTTGATTTTACAATAAATCCTGAAATTCCAATAAGCAATTTTAGAGGTTTTGTTTTTAAGAAGGCATTCTCACAGTCAATAAAAAAAAAATGACAAGGTAAAGATTAATTCCCAGGTGGCTTCTTCTTAGCCATTCTCTCATTCAGTAATTCCTTATGCCCACTGGCATTGCAGCAGTCACCGTTTTAGCTGTCAAGGCCACTTGCAGAAGAAAAGGCTCAGCTCTTCTTTATGAACCTCACAGTTGAAAAGATAATAAATTATTCTGCAGTGAATGTAATTTTGATACAGGATATAAGATCACATATACAGGTAACATACAGACTGAGAAGGTTGTACTTATGAATTTTCAATCTGAACATAGTACAGTGTTTTCGAAAGCAGGAAGGATCTGACATATGAACTTATATGGCCACAATGCCTTCAGGGTTTCACCCTTCTTCATAGTGTTTGCCCAGCCAGGAATCACTAATTGCTTCCCCAAAGTCCCCTGCCTAGCTGCAGGGATTCTTTTTCTGGTCCTAGTAGCTTTATAACTCTGTGTCCTTTCAAAGTTACTTCCTGGTCTGGTGTAGATGATGTAAGGTGTCAGGAAACTACTGGTTAAACAAGAGTAATAAGGAACAAAGTAACAGATTTTGATATGCACCTCTCTGGAGTTCTTACATAGACATAAATGAAGGAGAAAGAGAAAAAAATACTTTGAGAAAAAGGTGTAGAAATCTAAATGGTAAAGAAAGACTATGTATTATTTATTGACATAATAAACACAGATGTCAAATATCTGAAACTGTGATCAAAATAGAGCAGGTTGCTAGGCCACAGAACCCTGTTACTGATAGGGGCCAGGCTTGCAAATGGGTTATAAAAGTCATCTTCTGTCATATCATTTTCTCAGGACACTTATCAGTGGTCACCCAGCTTATTACCTCATTATCCAACTAAAGTTTGTGATGCTGTATGTGTTAGTATACATAGAATAGCAGTTGATTGCAATCTTTGATGGAGTCTTAACAGAACTTAATTATTACTGGAGCTTGTGAGTTGGAATATCTGATTTAATGAACATCAGAATGCGCAATATCATGCTAGAAAAAAAATTAGTCTTGAGCTCCCATCAGGAACAGCACAGAGGGAAAGAAGCGAATGCTTTTCAGTTTCTTTTACAGAAACTCACGAGATGCAACTTCTGGCTTTTCGAATAAAGAACAAGGAAATTCTAATATGGGTCGCAATTTTAAAAATTGTGTAACTTGGGCTAGGATGATGGCTCATCGGGTAAGTACGCCTGGTGCAAAATCTGATGATCTTAGTTCAATCTCCAGGAGCCACATGTTAGAAGAAGAGAAATGTCTCCTGGATGTTGTCTTTGACCAGCCTCTAAAAGCACGCTATGGCACATGCACACATGTGTATACACGTACAATAAATAAAATGTAATTAAAATGCATTCAACTTATCATTTACTAGTATAGTTTCATAAACTCGCTGATGTCATGAGCTTTATTTGTTTGATATTTTTCATTCAAACAGTATGTTTTGATCATATTCTTTCTACTCTCCCAGATCATCTCTTCTTCCTACCCTTCCAATCTCATATATTTTCTCCTTCTCAAAAACAAATGCAAAAATAAAAGAAAAATAGGCATTGAAAAACATGGAGTCTGATTCATGTTGGCCAACTATTTTTGAAAATAGGGACTGACTAGGAATTTTCTCAGAGTCACTTCCTTGAAAAGAACTAATTTTTCCCTCTCATATCTGCTGTCATTTGCAAAATGAGGTACTTGGCTAAGGCTGGAACCCTGTGCCTACTTCCCTGTATCCATGCTGGGATATTGTCTTGCTTCAGCTTCTGTGGGTCTATCTTCTTGCTGTGACAGTCTTTGTGAGTTTATATGTGCATCTACCCTGTTTTTGTCTGGGAAGCACAGTTTCCTTAAAGTTGATTTCCTCCTCTAGGTCTTGAATCTTTCTGCTTCCTCCTTCACATTGATCCTTGAGCCTGGAGGGCAGGGGTGTGATGAATTCATCTCCTTCAGTGAGGAGCACCCTCACTCTCACCATGTTGTCCAGTTGTGGGTCTCTGTGTTAAATCTCTTCAGAGCTACCAGAAGAAGCCTCTTGATTGTATAGTGATATACTGAACTATACTTATAGCAATGTATCATTAGGAGTCATATTATTGCACTATTCATTTAGCAAAATAATAGCGGTAGGGTTCCCCTGGATTCTTGGCATCCTCAACAATATCATCTATGAGTTCCAGGTCATGAAATGGACTTTAAATTTGATTCTTCATTTTTTTCAAAACTTTAAAATTTTTTTTAAATTTTTAAATTTTACTCATATTCCTGTTCTTTCAGATCTACTCTGCTTTTCCCCCAATGACCAGATACTGTATACTAATTCTTTTATAATAATATTTTTCCAGATTATAATTATACAATTTCACCCTCTCTTTTCTTACTTCAAAGTCTCCCATATGTTCTCTTTTAAATATATGTCCATTTTCTTCAGTTATTTCCTATTTAAAGTTAAATTGTTCCTTAATGTCATATTTAACAATATTAAATTGTTACTTTAAGTCAAGATAGTATTTTTCCAGTTATCTAATTTGTTTTAATGGTATGTTAATCAGTTACTCAGTTAATCAATTAAGTGTGAGAGTTTTAAAACATTTTAAAATTTAACTACAAGAAATTTGCATTATGTAATGTAAACAGTATCACCATGGGTTACCATGAACAATTCAGTACATCTATGACTTTTTTAATGTAAAAATAAGTCTGTTTCCTAAAACATTTATGTTTTCTAGTGAAATATTCAAAACCACTTTTCATAGCTTTATAAATGTTTAATATTTTTATTATTTTATTTCTGAGATTTTTGAGAGCGTTTCCCTCTTCCCTTTCCTTCTTTTAAATGCTTTCATATATCCATCCGTGCTTTTTTTCAAATGCATTCCCCTTTTCATTAATTGTTGTCACACACACACACATTTCCACACATGTGCACACACACACATACACATATTCCATAAAAACATAAATACAACTTGTACAATCTGTGTACTGTTACCTGTATATATTTTGAAGCTGAGCATTTGATGTTAGATAACCAACTGATATGTTCTTCCTTACAGCAGTTGTTTGTCCATTTGTTTTGGTCTCCACATTCTAGTTACCTGTAATTTTTGTGAACACTTGAGGCCTTGTGGGCTTTTTCTGGTCCAAGAGAGCATGCTGATTATGATGCTTGTTCAACTTTTGTTTAGGAAGTTATGTTGGTGAGATTTTATGTGTGTAATTTCTGACATTACTAGAACAGACAATTTTACAACAAGCTCCCTATTCCTCTGGATCTTCCAATCCTTCCACCTCCCTTCAGCAATGATCCCTGGGTGTGGGAGTTGTTTTCCTTAGGATGGGACTCCACAACTGTATTTTGATTAGTTGTGGCTTTTTTTTTCCTTTTTAAAAATGTTTTTACTGGCTATTTTATTTATTTACATTTCAAATGCCATCCCTTTCCCCATTTCCCCTCCCTAGAAATCTCCTATCTCATTCTCCCTCCTTCTTTTTGCTTTTATACCATTTCAATTACATGCAAGTATTAAGGTCAATTCTAGGTTGAGGAACTAGCAATACTATAGATGCAAATAGTAAAGGAACAAGCAAGACAATAAACACACATTGTTGTGGCTTTCTGTAATGGTTTCTGTCTATTGCAAAGAGACGCTTCCTTGACAATGGGTAAGAATTACACTTAATGGTCTAGACCCCAAAGAAGAATGTCTTTATTGAAGGATGTCTTTATCAGCTTCCTGAACTGCCCAGCACACTACTGCACCTGTTTAGAACTTACTGTGAAGTAATAACACTCAAAACATATTTCACCTAACTAACAGTATATATTGGCTCATAAATTACCCACTGTTCTATTCTCAAATTCTGTAAGTTCAAAGTTTTTAGATTCTATAGGAGATAGTCTTGCTATTGATCTTCCTGTACTCGGATTGATTTATGTATTACAGCTCTGTAAATGTTGGAACATTGTTCTTTGTGTGATTGAACAGTATTCCATGCTGTAAATATGTCATACTTCTTTAGCCAATATAAGTTGAGAGACACTTGAGTTATCTCAAAGGTTGTCTACTTTGAATAATTTTGCAGTGGGCATGATATTAAATATTGTGATATATTGATTTAATTTATTTTGTATATATACACTGCATTGGGTTTTCTGGATTATATGGCTATTTCATTTTTTTTAATGAAAGTTTCATACTGTTTTTCACAAAGACTACACAGATTAACTTTTCTCCTAATACTCTGTAAATTTCTCTATTTTCTCCCCTCCTTGCCACAGATAAATATTTTTTATAATTGTTTTTAGCAGGGTAAGGTGATAATGCATTCTCTGAGTTCCATTTTTTTCTGGTGATTGGGAATATTATTCCTCTTCATATACCTTTTAAATTTGCTCTGAAAAGATGCCTGTTTGGGTCATTTCTAGGTTTGCCAACCTAGAAATCATATTTGGGTTGAATTCTTTGTTTGTTGTTTGATGTTGAGTTCTTATGGATTAAATATTAACTCCTTACTGAGAGTGGTAAATGTCTTTTCTTCTTACCTAAGTGAGAAGAATTTTTTTTTCACTTTAATTTTCCTGATAGATTTTTCAAATTTATTTGTAACACATTGACTGTACTTCTTTTAAAAAGTATCCCTTCAGTCAACCATTTATCAGTAGTTATATTGTTTGTCCTTCTTACGCTTGGTTTTTATGAGTGCATGTACTCCAGATATCAATTTTCTGTTGGAGCAGTAGCTGACAAATATCTCTATCCATCCTTAGTGTTTCTTTGCATGGGTTTTCCTTTGCTGTGTAGTGATTACACTGGGTGCAGCCCAACTGATCAGTTATTATTATTATGTCTTGAGGTTGAGGGATCGTCAGATAGACAGTGCCTATACTATTTTATCCTCTATTTTTTATTTGAATGTTGATATTAGCCTTTAAGGGAGCTCTAGTCTCACCTCATGGTTTGGATTTTTGTTTTTCTAATGAGCAAATTTTTCAGTGTCTCCTTGTCACTTGTCTTAATCAGTTAGAATCTGATTTAAAAAATTCATGAACCCTTTAACCTGAGAACTGGAGTAATCATTTCTACTGAAAGCAGGCCTTGTTGGAAAGAACAGAGTGTTCTGTGTATTTTAAAATCTTTCTTTTCCCACACACCTTCTGATGTGTGGGTGCTTTGTGTTATGCTGTGATGTGTTATGTTGTGCTGTGTTTTGCTTCCCATCAGTACATACTGTGAAAAGCTGATAGAAGTCTTTGGGTGCTTTGATCTCTGGTCTAGTGTGTCAATGATTTTACAGTTGCCTCTTCAGAGGTTCTTAGAATCAAATGTAGGCAGTGAATAAGCTCAGAAAAGTGACATATGCTATTTATAGCCCTTTATCATCATGTTTGAATATTTTAAAATATTTTATATTTTAATTAAATAGTTTCATTATATTTTCCATAACGAAAAAAAAGAGGGTTGCTGGTTTAAATAATTGACCCAAATGAAATACTTTAAGAAGTAAAAGAATAGGCCTGATTAAAAACCTCAAGGTCCTGCTTCATCTCTGACTCCACAGGTTAACTCAGTGTATATAAACTAATCTCAGTAAAACATCCAACAATCAAAACAGTTCATTGATTTCCTACTATGTGTATGTTCCAGCTTCTATCCTCAGTACTTCAAAAAATGACAAATAGCAAAAACTATTGTTTATAAATCCTGGTATGGTGGCACATACTTGTTAGAGCACCCTGAAGACCTGAGGCAGGAGGATTGCCATGAGTTTGAGACTACCCTTGTCTACAGAGTAATAATTTGTCTCAATAAGTAAATTAATAAATGAATAAATAATGTAATGTGTTTGGGTATCAAGAATGGCTCTTTGTCTTTATGTATGTTGCCTTAGTGTACACGTGTGGTTGTGCGTGTTTCCAGGTGGAGGATAGGGGCCAAATGAGATATCTGCCTTATCTCTTGAGACAAGGTCTCTTACTGACACTAAGTCCTATTGCCTGGCTAGACTGGCTTGGTCTGCCTGTCTCAGCCTGTGCTACAGTTGTAGATCTACATATAATCACACCTCTTTTTATTTTTAATTCGCGGCTTGAGATCTGAACTGAGTCATCATGACTGCACAGCACGCACTTCACTGAATACCCTGTCTCCATAGTTTTTCTTTCATTTTAAAAATATTCAGATACTAAGTATGTTCCATTCTAAATCTACTAGGGACATAAAAATATGTTTTCCATTTTATTTGTTGTAAATTTTATCTTGGTGCTAATATCAACTATAATGTGCTGTGACTATTATTATATGACTATGCATTGCAGAGCTGACACCGAGCATACACCCGGATTGCCAGATTGTGATTAGTCCTAGATGTTTTTAATCATTTCCATATTTCCCAAACATGCCAGATATCAAGCCAAATGATACATATTTATTTGTAAAAACAATTCTCGGTGCAGATACTCAATTTATAAAACTAGAAGTGATACAAATATCATCATATTTTATGAATGTGTTAGCACAAGGCATTGGCTTTTTTGATTTTACAATGCAACCAGAAGCAGCAGTTCTATATGATGACTTCAAAGTGATTGACAGATAGGACAGTCTATTATTATAAGAAAATATATTTGACATTTGGCTGTTAGTTCATCAAATAATGACTGTTAACTTGACATTAATTGTAGAGAGCAGCAGGCACACAGAGAGCAGCCATTTATTTTCTCTCTCTAGACACACAGTTATGGACCCAGAGAGAATTGGCTGGGAACAGGGGGGAAGCAGTTAAGATGGCATCTACATCTCTGTAGCTCCTTAAAGAACAAAGGCTAGAGAGGTCATATCACAATGTGGGACTGAACTAGAAGCTTGCCAGTCACTCAGAAAAAAATAGAAGCTGAAAGGGACTTCTTTTTCAGTAACAACTACCATTTTGATTATGTAAAGGAAACTGGGTGTGGATTTTATTAAGGTCAAGGTATGAAAGCAACTTCCTCTAAGTGTTCTCTATTGTAGACAAAAGATATACGAACACCTGAAAATACAGTGATGAGTTTCTCTTGCGCTAGTAATAAGATTGATTGCTGATAATGTTTCATTAAATAAAACAGTTTTCAAAATTGTACATGATAACTCATAAAGTAGTTTATGGTATCTGTCTTAGTTAGGGTCTCCATAGCTGTGGAGAGACATCATGACCACGTCAACTCTTATAAATGACAACATATAATTGGGGCTGGCTTACAGGTTCTGAGGTTCAGTCCACTATCATCATGTTGGGAAGCATGGCAGCCTCCAGGAAGGCATGGTGCTGGGAGAACAAGAGTTCTACATCTTATTCCAAGGGCAAACAGGAGAAAAGTAGCTGCCAGGCAGCTAGGAGGAGGTTCTTAAAGTCCAGCCCCACAGTGGCAAACTTCCTCCCACTAGGCTACACCTACTCCAACAAAGCCATACCTCCTAATAGTGCCACTCTCTGAGCCAAGCATATTCAAACATAACTCAACCACAGGCAGCTGTGACTGGGAAGTCCAAGAATCTAGTATTTTCTCAGTCCCACGGGGCTAGGTGTCTCAGCTAGCCTTCTGTATAAACTAGAATACTAGTGCAAGCATGCAAAGAAGAGTGAGCCTTCCTTCTTGTATTGTCCTTATGTAAGCCTTCAGCAGAAGATATGGTACAGATTAAAGGTGTGTACCATCATACCTTAATTTGGAATTTGCTCTGTCCCAGGCTGGCCTGGAACTCAGAGATATGCTTGCTTCTGTCTTCTGGGATTAAAGGCCCTTGCCTGGGCCTAAGTTTTTCATGGCCACTATGCTTCAAGATCTAGATCAATAGTATGTGTCATTCCATATCAAGATCCAAGTCAGAATCCTATGTCTTCCAGCCTCAAGATTTGAATCAGAGGTATGCCATGTATTTCTGGATAGTAGTTCGTTCTAGATGTAGTCAAGTTGACAACTAGGAATAAACCACAATATTTATTAGACTATATAGGAGGCCTGAAATGATTGCTTCAAAGAATTGATTTAAGACAGTGTTGAGAAAAAGAGCACTTCACATTTTCTTTGTCAGGGGCCAGCTCCAGCTTGTCTTCTTTCTTGTTTGCTTTTTTCTTGAGGCAGCAGAGGGGGAAGACCATTGGCAAGGGTAAGACTTGGTTTTAGGAGATATTTAGGGTTGCTATATAATAATAAAATGTTGACCTGCCTTAAATTTAAGTCACTTTGTTTTAGTGGCTGACCTGCCTTCTGAGTTCTTCTGAGGTGAGAAACTGTTTAGTACCCCATTCTAAAACAGCACAAAATTAAGTCAAGTCACCACAGAAACTGAACAGTGCTATCTTTCAGCCTGCTAGTTTAAGTCGCAGAAAGAAAAGCGGGATTTTTTTTTTGAAAAGCGATTTTAGGCTTTATTTCTAAGTTCTAAAAATAGTTTTCTATGAAAGCTCTCTAAGGAAAAGGGGAAAGCGGCTTGTAAGAAAAGGGGTATAAGGGGTCTAAGAAAAAAGGGGGATAAGCAGTGCTAAGAAAAAGGGGATAAAGAGTGGTTTAAGAAAGTAGAAAAAGGAGAATGCTAAGAAAGCAGGATAAGGAGAATAAGCAGTTAAGGGGATCGGCTAAGGAAAGAAGGAATAGGGATAATATAGTGAGAATGTTCTCTTCTATTTCTCCTCAGCACTTGTATATCTTTCCAAATGCATGATCACATGGTAAAAAGTTCATCACAAGCTTACACATAAATTTAAGTCACAAACTAAGAAGTTTACATGTATATCCATTAACTGTAATTAAGAGTAATTATCTGGCTAAACATTCATCATCTGTCCCAAGGTCAACAGGTTCATGGAGAGTTAAAAACCATAATGTTTTTGTGACCAAGGTATTAGTGAAGTTCTTTATAGATCAACCCAGTCAATATTTTATATTCTGTCCTTATGAGTAGTAAATGCCTGCTTGCTGTCTCAGAGACAACTCATGACACTCAAGAGTTTCAGAGTTTTCATAAGAGAACCTTATAGAAGTCCCACAAAAAAGAGCTTAATAAATACTGATATAATTTTAGGAATTCTCATAGAATCATCATTAAGGTTTAAGAAATCATCTATTTGTCTACATAGCATCACTACAAGACAGTACATCTTCATTGTTCTGCAAAGATCTCCTCAAAAGGGTAGGCTAATACTTAGTGATTGATATATATGTTTAGTAATAACAGAAAAAAGCATATTAATAACAGGAATCCTTTCTAAAATAAATTTCTCCTGGGCCTTGCCTATTGGAGTAAAATCAGTTGTGGATTATAATCGAAGGCAGACTCATCTCAGAAAGATCACCTGCTAACTTTTAGCTAATTCTCGTTGGCTCCTGACATTTCCTATTGAAATATTACCCCAGAACTGGATAGGTGGGCATGCTTATAACAGTCTGATAGTAGCACAGTGTTGTTTGTTGACATTTGATATTCATAATAAATTATATCTCCTCTAAGATACAAATACAGTACAAAGAATAAAATGTTTTATGACCCTATAATAATTAGAATGCATGTATATTTTGTATTATATGTCTTTCAAATGTTTTTATAAAAATCTCAAAGAAATTTTTACTTGATAATAGTATGTTGGAAACATCTCATTTAGAGCATAGTGTTCCAAGATCTCTCACTCTCTGCGTAGTATCTGTCTGTAGGTATTTGTATTTGTTTTCAAATCTCATAGAGCAGGAAGCTTCTCTGATGATGGCTGAACAAGGCATTGATTGGTGAGAAGAGCAGAATATCATAAGGAGTCATTTTATCACTACTTCATATATTTTCATGTATATCATTACTTCTAGTTTAGTGATATTATGGTGCAAACTCGTGGGTCTCTGATTATTATGCCTTCTCATGGGCTCTTTTCCTTCTTTTAATTTGTCCTGTCCAACTTTGATATGACAGTTCTTGTTTTAACTTATTATATTTTATTTTGTTGTATTTTAATTATGTATTATTAATGTTATATATTTGTAATATATTAATATTAATTATAATATTAATATACATTAGAGAGAGTTCCTTCTTGTATATTTAATGATGATTTGTTTAAGAATTAACATTTATATGACATAAATGAATAGTCTATATGCCCACATTAAATTCTTCACTATTTTATAATAACACACATACACAAACGCACACACACACACACACACACACACACACATATACATACAATTACTCTATAGATGTTTGAGTGATTGCTAGGACCTATGCCTTCCCTTATTATGGGCCTTTGACCAAGTATAGAGTATGTGAAATGAAGGGAATGACTGGACATCAAATACTATCTTTATGTTGTTAGTTAATTCCATAACAGCCATACTGCTATTTTACCACTACATACTTTTTTACCAGTTAGCACACTATTGTAACATATAGGTCCCATAGCTGAGAAAAAATAATTCATGCTTTTAACTTCCAGAAACAGTGGCACAAATAGAATGGAATACCCAACAACTTCCTGATTAAATTTAAGGCCAGCTTTACAAATTGAAACTCATACTTACCACCATTCTTAGAGCCAAGAATCTGTGGCTAAATATGTCATAGTTCTTAGAGGAACCCTACCACAATTGCTCTGTTCAATGGACATAGGACTGAAACAACTCCTAATGATGTCTTTAAATGTAGATTAGGGAAATGGTTCGCCCTCACCAGATGACTGTTGACACAGAGATCCATAATTGGTCTGCCTGAATAAATGCTATGAAACATTCATCAATCAATAGGACATCTAAATCACATGCCATTTTCCTAAGGCTCGGGGTTATTATGAAAGGAGGCAGGGGCAGAAAGATTATAAGAGCCACAGGTAGTGAAACAAGTAAACTGTGTTTTCCAGACACAACAGGGAAGTTGTTCCTCCTAATTAACAACAGTTGAGACAGCATGCACAATGTCTGTGCAAGATATGGTCAGAGTAATTTTGAGCATGAAGAGAGAATGTCCCACTCCTAGTTAAAAAGCATTGGTAGTTGGTAATAAGAGAGGAAAAAATCAGTTTTCATGAAGGATACAACCCCTAGTGGGTTAAGTAGCCTCCAATGAAGGACACAAACCCAAAAGGCTATGAACAGAACAAAGTATACTTGATGGGCTAAAAGAAGAAAGAAAGATGCAAATTTTGGTGACTGGGAGGAGTAGGGAGAGGGGTAAATATGATAAGACATGTTGTATAAAAGTTTGAAAGAATAAAAACATGAGAAAAATGACAAAACAAAAACTGTATAGCAGTTTACCTGAGAACATATGGGTATCAGAAATGAAAAGTTATTGTAAGTAGCCCATTCTATCTGCTAATTTGCATGCTTAAAAAGTCAGTTTGTTTATGTTCACCTATTTTGTCTAAATAGTTCTAGTACTTGGTAAATGGGAAGGTTTGGATTTGTGTTAATGCATTGCCACATGCACTGACAGTTTTAATCAAATATTGGCTTTAATTTTAATAGCTTGTGAACAGGTCTGAGAAACCAGAGCAAGCAAGTAGACTGACACTCACCCTCTTCTCTTCAACATATGCCCTTATTTCACCAAGCAGCTCCCTCAAGGTGATATCAGGACATGATCCCCAATCCTAGTTTACCTAAATATTAAAACATATGGTTTTTCATAATTGCCTGTGTGGAGTTAACTGTTTTCCAGGTGCTCATGCCAGAAACACTCAGCAGCATCCTGGGGTCAGGTTTCCCCAAAGCTTGTCCAAAATAAGTACCCTGGCACTTTGCCTGATGACTGTTTACTCTTTTAAAAATATTGGCTCTCTTAAATGATACAGAATGTAAGGAGTATGGATGTTTTTGTGCGCTCTACCTTTATACTGTTAAATTTGTTCATTCTGATTTGAAGTTTGGTTGTATGCTACCATCTCTTTATTTACAGTATTTTGAAAACTATAGTTATACATGGCATCCATTTGTGCTATCTCTCCGAACTTATTTCTCATCACCTATCATATTAGTTGGAGCAATTTCAATAATTGTAGGGAGAGAGAAAAGTGGAATAATAGATGTGCCATTCCTTCAACTTTAATCATAAAACCATGATCAGCTTCATACTCGTTTTTCTAAAACACTTCAAGAATCTTTGTAACTTGTTTGCATTACAAAAGTAAAGATAATTGTCAATGTTCCAAAAACTGTTCCTTAAACAGTCTCAGAAGCCATGAAGAAGCAAGCATAGAGGAAGAGCCAGTGTTTCTTTCCTGTTATCTCCAATACAGAGAAAAATCCAGTTATCTTTAGTTAACACAGAACAAGCTTTAGCATCAAGCTGTGAACAATGCTTACAGAGCAAGCGATCATAAAATCATAGGACAGTGGCCAGTAGTTCAGTGTCCTCAGGCTGTTGACTTTAGTGACAGCATGATATCAGTGGCCCAGTCCTTGACCACAATGCTGAGTGAATATTTTTTCTTTTCAAAAAATCTAATCTGAGCTTAGACTTAAATGCAGAACTTTGTACATGTTAAAGGGTACTCTGCCACTGAGCTAGCCTTAGCCTGTTCTTTTATGAGTACATTTTCTGCCTTCCAAACTTTAAAGAAAACACATCCAACATTTGACAATAATTGAGAGAAAAGGACAGCTTTGAAATTAACATGAGAAAATTATATTCTGTTTCATAATGGTTCAAAAATAATTTCTAATAAGAGGTCAGAATTAAATGGTTTAAACAAATATGTTTTTTTCAGATCTTAATGTTTGAGAAGGAATACCTTAAGACTTAAGTAATCTTTATAAACAGAAGAAAAATTTTCACACCAAAAAGGATCCTTTGAAATGTCCTAATACAATATCAATATTGAGACTATTTTCTCATTGAATTTTGTATATGTAATATAGCAATGACCACATATATTTACTGTGGATATTATGAGATAATTGGTTACATTCCAGAATTTTAAAGTTACCCTATTGATGAAGACACCACAACTTTGTTCACCTAAAAGAAGTCTTTAGTTTGAGCCTGCAAACCACTATAATATCAAGAAGGAAAGATATACCCAAGGGTTTGATAGTGGCAGTTACATTTTTCAGGTAACAACAGCTACCTAGTTGTACTTAAGGCCCATTCAATAGGTAGCAGTTGGTATCTAGTTCTATAAAGTAGTAACTATGTCTGGTGAACTCACAGAACCCAGAATAAAATTTATTGCTGACTTTTCTAAAGCATTACAATCTCAAATTCTAAGTATAGGTCTCATTCTTCATCAAAGAAACTGCTTTTTCAAAAATGCTGGCTTATACATAGTCACAAGTAGTCAAAATGTGAAGAACAAATGATCATGGAGTACCTATCAACAGCACAATCTGTTTACCTAAAGCTCATGGAACATCATTGATAAGAGATGACAGAAAACTAGACACTTGCTGCAAGATAGTTTCTAATAAACATGAAAAGAATGCTGTACCCATGTAATCTCAACAATCTGGTTGCCTAAATCAGACCCATATAATGATTATACCAGTTGACATGCCAACAGAGATAAGGGAAATTTAACAAGATCCCATTCTTTGTTGAAGAACTACCTATAATCACTGGCCTCTGAGTGAGGGAGAATCAGTTTTCTGCAGGGACGAGACCTTCGAATGATTACCCAATCCCATGTGGTCACCCCTAAACATGTGCATATGAGAATCAATAAATGGATTTAAAAGACTCTCTCCTCTCTTTTTCTCTCTCCTCTCTCTCTCTCTCTCTGTCTCTCTCTCTCTGTCTCTCTCTCTTGTGCTCTCTCTTGCTCACTCTCTCTCTTGCTTACTCTTGCTCTCTCTCTCTGTTTGTATGTATGTGTGAGTATGAGAGAGTGTGTGTGTGTTTATGTAACAGTAGTTATTATAGAAAATTATGAATCCAAGAGGGAGAGAAAAGAGAGGGAAGAGTTAGAAGATAAAAGGCAGGACTCATAATTATGTAAATATAATATATTCATGTATAAAATCCTCAAAAATTAATAAAATATCATAAAGACAAGGAACTTCTCACTTTTCATCCATCTGAATCCCGACATTTGGAAAATCAAACTAAATACAGCCAAATGTTAAAATGTAAGATTCTATGTTATTTTTTTATGTTTGCAAGTAGACATACTCAATCTAATAGTATATTCAACATCATTTTAGAATTGCTATAACAAAATTATCTTCACTGTTATACAGAAACTAAAAAGAATACATAAATTTTAAATGTTGTTGCAGAAATATTTTTTTTTTTACAAAATTGGCTTTGGATTATATGGCTAACATCATTGTGTTCCCAAAACCTCATTCCATTAGCCAATATAATGATATGCTTCACATGTTTTGTATTATAAATAATTGTTTAATATAAACATTTGTAAATATCCTTATATTTGCATTTCAGTTAAATTCATTAAAATATCATCTTTACCTAATTCTATAAAATTTATGATAAATCCACATTATTTATTAGTTAACAAATCTTAACATAAAATCTATACTAAGCCTCAATAAAATATTTTAAATACTTGCATCCTTCCAAGAGAAAAGGGTAAAATATGTCCAGAGCAAGATTTCACATTCACAATCCAGAAGGAAAGAATAATCACACCAAAATACGACCATATCTTGATGAGACAAAGCTGAAGTCCCATAGCTTGATTTCCTGTATTTGAAATACAGAATAATAGAATAGATCCCCAGGGTTCATCAACTCTGTTCCTTCAGCTTTGCTAATTGTAGCCTCATTCGGGCTGAATTTTCAAGCTGTGATCATGTTCTTATGCCAGGCATACCTGGATGATGGCTTCTCTAACTAAATCCTTTGGCTGTTTATTGAAACTTTGGCTTCATTTTCAGTACTTCAGTCTTTGACTTACCAAGTACTGTTTCAGGAATGATGACCCTGAATCATGTAGTGTGGTCTCCTAAGCTTATCTCTCAGTAGAAGTCTCCATGACTCGGAAATTCTTGAATTCTGTTTTCTACACAATATTGTATGCACAATGCTAAGGTCACCCACTAGCAAGATCTATGCTTGGCCTGTCTTTGTGCTTTCTAACTTAAGTAGCAGAAGATGAACAGTTTACAGAGAACTTTATTCTCCAGTAGTCTTTGAGACAAATTTACGCTTTTGCATCTTCGTGCATGCAATTCTAAGAGTCTGGCTGATTCCTGAGATGGCCGCCGGGCTTCGTTTTTATCATATAGATATACATAATTAGCTTTATTTTTATTGATGCTATTTACTACTTTCATCTTGATTTCAGTTTTAACCGTGTTCCTTTTCTGGAGGTACTGAACAATTTTCAAGTATTCTTACCCTGCTCCTCTTTGCTCTGACCCCCAGGTAACTTTGAATGTAACCAGCAATGTCTAGGCTGGTGTCTGCATTCTGGGATTTTTAAAAAATTTTCTGCCAGGAAAACAACTCCGTTCCTTTTTACTTCCTCCTGCCACCAAGCACCAGGGAGTGGAGGAAATCCTTCCTGTGGTTTTGAAACAATGGCCTCTAATCCTCCAGGTGAAGCTCATTTGCATAGCTTTTTCTGCACACTTTCCTCTCTGGATTCTCTGCTGAGCCTTCACAGTCCCTCATTAAACTCTGTTTACAGACAGAATTCTCAGCTTTTGTCTCATTCTTGTTTCATGAGCTCCTCCAAACCTTCCCCAGATCCTTTCACAACTTGTTTCTAAAAGCTTTGTGCATCACTAAATATATTCTCGAACTGACCTACTTCTCAGTATCAAGATTCTGAGTTGGATTTCCATCATTTTAACAAATATTTCAGATAATCAACAGCCTTTCCCACCCCTCCAAAATGATCATTTCTATACAACTTTTCCTCACCTTTGGAAGTTCTGTGCCACCAAGAGCTGGCCTCAGTGTTTGTAGTAGATGGTGAAATATGGCAACCCCAGGTTGTGAGCAAAACCTCTGCAGAATAGCCAGGAAGCAACAATGAGAATGGAAGAACCTAAAATGTTAAAACGTTCTGAACTCATTTGTGGATTCCCTCTCCCAAGTATTTTCATTAAGTCTTCTCATGTATTCCTTAATTTCTCCTATTTTTTTTTCTGTTTGAAAAAATCCCCTAGTATTTCTTATACAATGATTTGATGGAGATATGTTCTCTAAATTTTATTTGTAATGTTTTTTCATTTCTCCTTTTGTTTCCAGCACTAGGGATTATACTTAGGACCCACACCATTAACAGAGAGAGAAAATAAAGAGAGGGGGAGGGATTAAGGGAGGGAGAGAGGTTACAGGTGGTAGATAGATGATAATAGATGAGATGGATAGATAGACAGAGATAACTTTTCCCAAGCTGTATTTAACAATTCTCAAGCCTCAGTCAACTGAGTAATTGAAATTTACAGGCATAAGCCACCATACCAAGTTGCTTCATATTTTAAAGAAGAAGATTCCTTGGTACAGTATTTTTGTTTTGTTTTTCGAGACAGGGTTTCTCTGTGTAGTCCTGGCTGTGACCAGGCTGGCCTCGAACTCAGAAATCCGCCTGCCTCTGCCTCCCAAGTGCTGGGATTAAAGGCGTGCGCCACCACCGCCCGGCCCTTGGCACAGTATTCTTGATTGACAATATGTTTGAGACTGTTTTCCTTCAGTGCTTTTAACATTTTTAGTCTCTTCTGATTGAGAAGATTTCACTGAGAAATGTTCCATCAATCCACTTGTGTGCGGACTTTGTTCCTCTGAAGTGTCCTGAGAAATTTTATCTTGAACTTTTAAAAGCATGGCATAGACTTAGTTAAGTCTCACTAGTTATTGTGACCTCGTGTCCCTGGAGATTTGTATATGTTTGGACGTGAAAATGGTGTCATTTACTCATTGAATACACTTTCTCCCCTTTTAATAGGCTCAACTTTCTCTCAAATCAAACATGAGTATGACTATCAGTGCATCACATCGTTCCCATAGCTTTCTCATTATTTTCTTCTCTTTTTTTCCTCGCTACTCGGAACTTTCATATATCCTGGGTTTGCGGTCATTAACTGTTACTTCCAATTCATCAACTCTGACAGTATGCCTTTTGTTGCTTTTATGGATTTCCTTGAAGATTTTAGCAGCTCAGGATCATCTGGTTTTTATTGCTTCTGTTTCTCTGGTAATTGTCTTTGAGAGTATTGATTCTGATTTAACTGTTTGCTTGAAGCTCCTTGAGCTTCCCTGTTAGATGTTTTACATTCTTCATCCCAAAATTCTCCCATGCTTATTATTCTCTGGTTTTCTGTCACCTTCATTTGAATTTTTAGGCAATGTCATGGTTTTGTGAAAACCATCAAAATGTATTACTCTTTGAATTTAGGGTTGGTCAGGCTGAAGAGTGATAGGATAATGGATTGGCCCCCCAACTATTGTGTAACATGTCCTGATCTGGCTTGAACTTGTTGAGTCCATCTTCACTTTGCCTGCTGGTAAGAGACAAAAGTCATCAAGGCTGCTTTAAGTTGCCAGGCTTTTGTCTTGACTAAGAAGGGTGAGGAAGAGGTTGGTCATGTTGAAAATTTGCTACCTTTATTACATAGACATGGGACCCCTCCCTATCTGTCTGTTCACCAAGCAGTTTGTCTAACTCCTAGTCTCTCACATGTCTCAACAAATGAGATGGTTAAATGCCATGATGGCTAAGGCTGAGGTAGAGTTGCTGCAGGCAGCCCCATGGTTGTCAATGCTCAGATTAAGGTTGATCACAATTCAAACAGAATTTTAAGGATTTTCACAGTTTTGGGATACTCCAAATCCTTTGCTGTTGGTGCTGGGGGTAAAGACCAAAACACACATACTACCCACTGAGCCACAGTTCTTGTATTGATGCCAGAATAGGTCCAGAAGGTCTAGCTGAGAAAGCTCCAGCATAGACAGTTGTCCTGCCTAAGAATGGATGGAAGAGAAAAATCCCTTGATTACCATAGTTTTAAATTGATGTTCAGACTAAAAAGAATATTGTAGGACTTTAAAGAAAGCAAGAGACTACCTAACATTTTTTTATTTTGTTTTTAATTAACAGACAAGTAATAGATTTTTTTACACGTTTTAATCCATACTTAGCTATGAATTGTTTCCATTCCAGAAACTTCTTTCCTCCCATCTCCCAACTCCCCTGCCCCTGCTTGTACCCCTCCACTTCAGTATATCCCTTCCCATGTTCACCCCATATATATTCTAACATCCTCACTAGGCACATTCCTTAAAGACTCATGTTTCCTATCTAGTGTAGCTCATTCTAGCTTCTACACGTACTTTCACATAAATACACATATTATAAAACCTAGTACTGTGGAATTTTCATAAAATGTGTACAGATACATATATTAAAAAATAGTTGATGTTCTATTCAGGAACTATGCCCCTGTGCCCAAGTATTCAAGGGTCTTCCCCACCTTCTATTAGTTTCAGTGTATCTGGTTTTATGTGAAGGTCCTTTAACCACTTGGACTTGAGCTTCGTACAAGGAGATAAGTATGGATCAATTTACATTCTTCTACATGTTGTCTTCCAGTTGAACCAGCACCATTTGTTGAAAATGCTGTCCTTTCTCCAGTGGACAGTTTTAGCTCCTTTGTCAAAGATCAAGTGGCCATAAGTGTGTGGGTTCATTTCTGGGTGTTTAATTCTATTCCACTGATCTTTGTGCCTGTCTCTGTACCAATACCATGCAGTTTTTATCACTATTGCTCTGTAGTACAGCTTGAGGTCAGGGACGATGATTCCTCCAGAAGCTCTTTTATTGTTGAGAATAGTTTTTGCCATCCTGGGTTTTTTAGTATTCCAGTTGAATTTGAGAATTAAGATCAAGAATTGACAAACGGGACCTCATAAAACTGCAAAGTTTCTGTAAGGCAAAGGACACTGTCAATAGGACAAAATGGCAACCAATAGATTGGGAAAAGATCTTTACCAATCCCAAATTCAGTAGAGGGCTAATATCCAATATATACAAAGAACTCAAAAAATTAGACTCCAGACAATCAAATAAACCTATTAAAAATAGGGTACAGAGCTAAACAAAGAATTCTCAACTAAGGAAACTTGAATGGCTGAGAAGCACCTAAAGAAATATTCAACATAATTAGTCATCAGGAAAATGCAAATCAAAACAACCCTGATATTCCACCTCACACCCATCAGAATGGCTAAGATCAAAAACTCAGGTGATAGCAGATGCTGGTGAGGATGTGGAGAAAGAGGAACACTCCTCCATTGTTGGTGGGATTGCAAGATGGTGCAACCACTATGGAAATCAGTCCTCAGAAAATTGGACATAGCATTACCTGAGGACACAGCTATACTACACCTGGGTATATACCCAGAAGATGCTCCAACATATAACAAGGACATATGCTCCACTATGTTCATAGCAGCCTTTTTTATAGTAGCCAGAAGCTGGAAAGAACCCAGATGTCCTTCAACAGAGGAATGGATACAAAAAAATGTGGTACATTTACACAATGGAGTATTTCTCAGCTATTAAAAACAATGAATTCAAGAAATTCTTAGGTAAATGAATTTAACTAGAAAATATTATCCTGAGTAAGGTAACCCAATCACAAAAGAACACACGTGATGTTCACTCACTGATAATTGGATATTAGCCCAGAAGCTTGCAGTACCCAAGATTCAACTCACAGACCACATGAATCTCATGAAGAAGGAAAACCAAGTGTGGGTGCTATGGTCTTTCTTAGAAGGAGTAACAAAATACTCAAGGGAGCAAATATGGAGACAAAGTGCGGGACAGAAACTGAAGGAGGGGCTATCTGGAGACCATTCCTCCTGGGTATGCATTCTATGTGCAGTCACCAAAGGTAGATGCTGATGTGGATGTCAGGAAGTGCATGCTGACAGAAGCCTGATATAGCTGTCTCCTTAGAGGTCTGCCAGAGTCTGACATATTCATAGGTTGATGCTCATAGCTAACCATTGAGCTGATCATGGGGTTCCCAATGGAGGAGTGAGAGCTAAGACTGAAGGAGCTGAAGGGGTTTGCCATCCCATGAGGAGAGCACAATACCAACCAACTGAGCTCCCAGGGTCTAAACCACCAGTCTGGGAGCACATAGGGAGGGACCCATGGCTCCAGCTGTATATGTAGGAGAGGAGAGCCTTGCAGGCCATACGTGGGAGAGGAGATCCTTGGTCCCATGAAGGCTGGATGCCAAGTGTGGGGGAATTTGAGAGTGGAGAGGTAGAAGTGGGGGGTCCACATCCTCATAAAAGCAGGAGGAATGGGGATAGGGTTTCCTGGCAAAAGGAGGAGTGGGGTAAGGGGATAACATCTGAAATGTAAATAAAATGTTTAATAAAAAATAGTTGAAGTAAAGTTCTTCTAATGGAGCAACATGTCCCTACTAGGTACCATAGGCAAAAAACTAACAAACAAACAAACAAACAAAAACAGCTCAGGTCCAGGAACAGGTTAACTCTTGGCCATTAATGTTTCACCAAACATTGCAAGCTTGACAGAAAAACTCTACTGCAGAAGACACCACATACCTGAGTCATAGAACATGGAGAAATTAATTGGTATTGAAGAGAAGGTATTTTTGTTACTGGTTAGCTTTCATAGTGGTAGAGAATCTATGTGTACCACCAGAGGAGAAAGTAATCATCAGTTAACCAGATGGGAACCTCGTGAGCTACAACACCAACTAGCCTGGCAAGAGATGCCCTCTGTGCCAATAATTAACACAAATATCATGGGAGTAGCCAATCCATTTTGACTGGATTTAAGGCTCACAATCACAATATGGAACCTGTAAAAGGGGACCCTATATTTAGGTGAGTATCGAATGTGTTAATTTGGGAGAAGTTGGTGACGAAGAGTGAACATGACTAGAATACAGTTTATAAAATACTCAAAGAATTAAAATATCTTAAAATACATAAAGGAAAAAAGAAAATGAGTCAAACGCTAAAAGCTGCGCTCCACATTCATGAGGAAGTGAGCTTGTGCCTCTATTTCTGAGCCTAGATTAAATCACAGCACACCATTTTCTAGTTCTATGCACTTCCTCATAAATTTCATAATTTCCTCTTTATAGCTTGATGAAATGTCATTATGTAGATATACAACACTCTCATTATCTAACTCATCTGTTGATATATATCAAGACGGATTCCACTCCCTTGCTCACTGAATAAACAAGAATAAATATGTGTCTCTACGGTGGGATGTGAAGACTTTGGAGAGTATGTCGAGTGGGGGTTGGGGTAGATGGGTTATAGGACATATCTAATTATTGTTTTGTGAGAAACACCCACTGTGGTTTTTACCGTGGTCACAGTGTCTCACTTTCCCACCAGCAGAGGAAAAGAATCCCTCTTTCCTCACAGATTCACCAGTGATCCTTGTCACTTTCTTTTAATGGTTGTCATCCTGACAGGTGAGGTAGACTTTAGAAATAGTTTCGACTAGCACTTCCCAGGTTGCTAAATATTTTGAATCCTTATCAAAATACCTATTGTCATTTGTGGTGGTTTTCTTTTTTTTTTTTTTTTTTTTTTTTTTTTTTTTTTTTTTTTTTTTTTTTTTTTTTGAGAATCTTCTTTTTTCAGTTCATCAGTCCACTTAGCGATTGACAGATTTTTGTATGTTTGTATTTAGTTTTTGTAATTCTCTATGTATTCTAGATAATAATCCAATATATGAAGTATACCTAGCAAAGATTTTTCTCCCGTTCTATGGACTTTCTGGTTTTTTTTTTTTTTTTCTACTGACAATTTGTTTTCCTGTGCTGAAACTTTTAATTTATTTAGTCCCATTAAATCTTGAGGCTATTTCCTAGTCTATTGTGGTTATTCAGAAAGATTTTGCCTGTGTGCTGAAACATGTCTTGTAAATCATGTATAATCATGCCTGATTTTAAATTAAAGACTCGTTCCATTTAAAGTGATGTATTTACAGGGTATGAGTTCAACTCCTAGAATTGACTGACAGCAGAGTCCTGATTTTGAGAATCTTGGTTCAGGCACTATTCCTCTTTCACGTGAACTTCCATTCTAGTCAGAATGCATTCTTTGTTAATTGGCCTCCTCACCTAGTCTTTTCCCTGCTGTCTCACTGTGCCATCTCTATCTCAGTTGCTTCCTCTGCTACAACGCCATTGTACGTTCTCAGTGTCTTCCACTGTTGTTATGAACATTGTTTTCATTTTTTTCTACTAGACTATGGTGAACATTTACTGAGTTACTATAGCTTTAATGTTTGCGTTAATATAGTCCCATACAGTGTCTGGTGAAAATATATGGATCATAAATTAATTGATCCAGTTGTTCAGTGGGGCATTTCAGCAGCTTCTCCAGGGGCATCTCAACAGCTTCTCCAAGAATACAAATTTCCTTAGTTGTTTCTATGCCTTGCTTCATTGCCTTGCTATGTACAAAGTGTAAAAAACATTTTTATTTTTTCTTTACAATTTACTTTGTTTTGCCATTTTGAAAACTAGAAAAAAAGCAAGATAGGAAAGCATTTTGAGCCTCATTGTATAGTATCACACACATACACACATATACATATATAAGTAAATTCTAATTCTTTAATACTCTATAGTAAAAGATGATATTTAGAGAGAGATTTCTGTTTCAGATCCAGTATTCACTGGATTTTTCTGCTGCTGCCCAGACAACGTTTGTTCTACAAACATTCACAATCTCTGGGCCAAGAGAAATGGTGCAGTTGATAATGCACCTGCAGAACAAGTATTAGGACCTGAGTTCAATCTCCATAATCTATATTACAAGCCTAATGTGATGGCACGTGTTTGTATTCCCAGGACTGATAAGGAAGAGATAAGTGGACCCCAGGGGTTCACTGATCAGCCAGCTTAGTGTAGGTGGAGAGTTTCAGCTCCAGTACCAAATTGGGCAGGGTCATATGAGTGAAACCAATTATACCTGAGGTTTATGCTTAGCATCAACATGCCTTCAAGCTTTCACACATATGCACACAAACACACACATACACTCATGGAGGGCAAGAGGGAGAGAAAGAGAAGACAGAAAAGAGAGGGCAGAGAAGAGAGAGAGAAGAAGAGAAGGAAAAGATTGAATCATGAAACTAGAATTCTGAGATTGTGTTGGGTACTTCCAGTTATCAAAATAAAGATGGGGCAATGTAATAACTCATTTTACAAACTTAATCACAACTAAAATAGTAGCCAGTTTTACAGGCTATTTGAGAAAAAAATAAAAACAAGTATTACAGAAATAAAAGAAACAATTTAACAATAAGACAGAAATTATTAACAAAGTACTCAGTTCACTTGTATATTTAAAAAAAAAAAATGTCCCCAGGGCTAGGTTTGGTGGCATATGACACCAAATTCCAGACAGCATTCTGGAGATCGAGGCAGGTGAATTTTTGAGTTTGAGGCCAGCTTCATCGACATCATGAGTTCTACACCAGGCAGGCTTCATAATGAGACCTTCTCAAAGAAAGAAAAATGAAAAGAAAGAATAAAAAGGAAGATATCTACTAAAGCTTTTGGGATCCTCCTTAGCCTCATTGTAAGCAAGATTGCCTTTCACATCTGTGACATCCTCATTTTCCCACACCCACACAGAGTAAAACTGCTGGCCTACCTACCACTTCTATTAGTGATTCTGCATAATGTGCTTTGCTGGTTTCTTCTGAGTAAAGAGAGGTATTAAGAGTCTGGTATTTACCAAGGAATTGTAGGAATTTCACCAGTAATTCTGGTTTAAGTATCATCTCTTTCCTTCAAAATCTGACTCTAGAATTTAGCCCATGTTTCTGCAGCCTGCCTGTATCTTCCACTGGATGCTTAACAGAGTGTTGTTTTTAGTTTCGACATTTCATTTTCTGCATTTGTATAATGAACATAATTATAGAAACTCTTAAGATTGAGTGAGAATTTAACAAGATAAAGCATATCCACAGGGTCCTTTAACCGAACATATTCTACCCAATCTTCTCTCTCCTGAATCCGTTCTTCTATTTTTAATTCACCATTTCCCTTGCAAATTGAGACAGTTTTTTTTTCCTTTTGTCTTAGCAATGTTTAAATCCACCATTCATTTTTGCTGCTGCTGCCCTAGTCATTTACACAAGCCTGCAGCTCTGCAAAGCAATGACATTCCTTCAGGGAAAATTCATCCTCTTCAATATAAGCAGCCAAAGGAGGAAGTTACATACAAATGAACCAATTTTGTCTTAAAAATCAGATTTCTACTTTATTTCTGGTTTTTGAGCCTAGCCCAATGAATGTGCTCACAGGTACAGACAGTAATGGTGAATTTTTAGCGTACAATCTTTATCAGATTCTTTCAAAATGACAACTATCATCATGACATTTTATAACTAACATCTACATTTGACTTAGCTGAGCATTGCAGGTAGGGAGACTTCAACTGACTCGATCTATATAACAGATTTGCCCCTGTGTGAAGAGACATCATGACCAAGGCAAGTCTTATAAAGGACAACACTTAACTGGGGATGGCTTACAGTGTAATTGGGGTTGGCTTACAAGTTCTAAGGTTCAGTCCATTATGATCATGACAGGAAACACGGAAGCATTCAGACATACATGGTGCTGTAGAAGAAGCCAAGGGTTTGGCATCTTGATCTGAAAGTAGTCAGGAGAAGACTGTGTTCCAGGTAGCTAGGAGGAGGGTATCAAAGCCCACCCCCACAGTGACACACTTTCTTCAGCAAGGTCACACCTACTCAGACAACGCCATGCTTCCTAATAGTACCATTTCTGGACCCAAGTATATTCAAACTGTCATATTCTACTCCCTGGGTCCTACAGGCTTGTTCAACCACATGAGTCTATGAGGGCTATAACTAGCTATAGCATAATGCAAAATACATTTAGTCCAATTTCAATCCACAGTTCAAAGTCTCTTCTGAGATTGATGCAATCTCTTAACTGTAATCTCTAAGAAATAAAAATAAAAAAGCACATCACATACATCCACCATCACATAGGATATACATTATCATTTCAAAATATCACGGTAAGGAAGTGTTGGGCCATAGCAAGACAGAAAAACAGCTGGGCAAAGTCCAAACTCTCCATCTCCATGTCTGATGTCAAAGCATTCTTCAAACCTCCAACTTTTTTATCTTTGTTGACTGCAACAAACTTATTTCTCTTACACTGGTTCCACTCCCTCTTAGCAGCTTTCCTCAGCAGGTATCCCATGGCTCTGGTATCTCTAACATCTTGGTATATCCAAAGCAACTTCAACTTACAGCTTCTTGTTCTAATGTCTGGGATCTACATATGATCTTCTGGGCTTTTTAAAAGGGCATAGTTCACTTCTCCAGCTTTTCTCTCCGTAGTACTCTAGGCTCTGGTTGACTCCATTCCACCGCTGTTGCTATTCTTGGTGATCATGCCACAGTACTGGCATCTCCAATATTCTGGAGTTTTCTACAGCAACTGAGCTTCACCAATAGCCTCTCATAGGTTCCCTTAATGGTGACAAGCCTCAATTCCTTTGTATGATCCCCTCAGGTCTGGCCCTTCAATTACAACTCAGGCTGTACCGTCACCAGTGGTCTTCCCTGGCCTCTCACAATGCCAAGCCTCATCTGGTGGTAGAAGCACACAGACCTACATGGTGTTCATCTTCTCTACTCCATAGCCAGACCAAAAAGGACTTTTCTCAATCCCATCTCCTGCTCTTTGTCCTGGGACCTGGAAAACCTGCCTCTACATCTTTGCCCAGTGATTAACTTCTTTATTTGATCCAATCAAACAATTAGGGAACCCACCCCCCACTACAGCTTTGTATTTTTGAATGTTGGTTTAAAAGCATGTAACACCACCACTCCTGGACCTAAGCTTTTCTTTACCAGGAAGGTACTCTATACCAGGTTGACCTTTAACTCAGAGATCTGATTGCCTCTCTCTCCTGGGATTAAAGGCATGTGCCACCATGCTTAAACCTAAGCTTTTCATTGTAGACCTTAATCAAGTTGAAAACCTAGATAAGCCAACACAACTTATCCCTTCTCTCATTTTAAATTGGATATTATATTTATTTACATGTAAGATGTCAACCCCTTTCTCTATTTCCCCTCCTTAGAACCCCCTATCTCATCTCCCATCTTCCCTTTTGCTTTTATATCATTTGAATTACATGCAAGTATTCAGGACAGTTCTAGGTTAAGGGACTAGCAATACAATAGATGCAAATAGTCAAGGAACAAGCAAGACAATAAACACAAATAATCAAAGGACAAGAAAGGCAATAAAGAAAATTCTATGAACACTCCCATAATCATGGTTTTTCTAAGGGCTTATCAGATGACCAAAATATCTGAGCCAACTTCCCTGTCCTAGCCCAAAGGCATTTTATTGTCTGAAGCCTACTTCCTTGTTCTAGCCTAAAATTTAGATTCCTGCCTGAAATTACTTTTTGTTCTGGCCTAATGTTAGATTCTTGCCTGAAGCCTACTTCCTTGTCCTTGGCCAATGTCATATTCCTGCCAAGCAGCCCATTTCCTTGTCCTTGGCCCATGTCAGATTCTTGCTGAGCAGCCCCAAAGGCTCTCTGCCTGTCCCCCTTTTTTATTTCATTAACAAGACTGAGCATGTCTTAGGTCTTTCTGACAAGAATGCCTTTTTTACCTGTCATGGAATATGTATTATCAAAAGCAATGCACTTTTGTCTTAGGTTATTAAGGCTCTGTGCAGAATCTAACCTGTCCTTGGCTTGCCAGCCTGTTAATTTAATAACTCTGTCTGGGGGTCCATTTTCAGATTCAAGCCATGTACTTTGGCTGCCAACATGTTGATGTTGTTAAAGACAAGCTTTAACATGATGGGCAGGAATAAAATTATTCCCAGGACAAAAAAGTGCTAGCATGATCAACTTTATAGAGTGAGCTTCTGAATTTCAAGAATGCTGCTGAGTGTTGATGTGGTAGATACTGCTGATAAAGTTACCCATGGCCTGAGGTCAGTATTTCTATTTTGGTCAAGCTTCAAGAATCTATCCCTTCTCAATTTGACAGATAATCATATCTCCTTATGTCCAAATAAAAACAATAACCAGCTTACAATAACACCTAACATGATATAACTCTCCCTTGTAAAACTAGAAATCCAAAAGTTTAGCTGGGTGGGATCTTGCCCTGAAATCGTTACTTCCTTAATTCCATTTAATATTCTTGAACTCTAGATTTAGTTTCATTCCACTTCCTGGTGCATCTTACTCTTTGAACTATATATTTTGTATTTTTCCTTTCTAAGATAGCTAAGCTTGATTGAAACACTCTTCATGAGAAAAAAAAAGCAGGCAAAAGTCTATGGGTTTTTTGAGACTTCTTTGTCAATGCAATTAATATAAATCTCTTCACCTTAGTCTCAGTCTCATTCTTCAGACAAGGACAAAAAGCAGCAACATTCTTCACTGAAACATCACAAGAATGATCTGCAGAGTTCAAATCACCCATAGACCAATGTCTTCCATATTTCTACTATAATGGCCCATTAAGCTTCAGTTAAATTCATGGCTTTCTAAATACAATCCCCCAAATCCACATTCTTCCAAACAAAAGCATGGTCAGGCCTATCACAGCAATACCCTATTTTTGGTACAAACTTATGTCTTAGTCATGGTTTCCATTTCAGTGAAGAGACACAATGACAAAGGCAATTCTTATAAAGGACAACATTTAATTGAGGTTAGTTTTCAGGTTCAGATGTTCAGTTCATTATCATCATAGCAGAAAGCAGGCAGACACTGTTGCAGAGAAGACAAGAGTTCTACATCTTGATCTGAAAGCAGTCAGAAGACTATCTTCCAGGTAGCTAGGAAGAGTCTTAAAGCCCACCCCCACAGTGATATACTTCCTCCAACAAGGCCACACTTACTGCAACAAGGCAACACCTACTGCAACAAGGCCACACATCCTAATAGTGCCAGTCTCTGGGCCAAGCATACTTAAACCACCACAACCCTTATCTTTTCTCAGACTTCAAGTCACCAAGTATTTCTGCCCAAACCGCTCCTGCAGTAGTCTTGACATTAATATGGACCAATGAAATACAGTTCATGTATTTTTCAGATAATTGCCTTATGTGTTCCACACCTTCTTCTCAATTCATCCAATGCCTCTGAATAAGATTCAGTCACATCTTTGCTTTCAAGAAAGTACTTATTGGGTCAGTCACTTAACAGTATTCATTGTAAATTTGTTCTTTATACCAAAAGTACATATCATAGGTCATTGAAAACCTATGTGGTATTTATTGAAAAGTTGTGGGGGGCAGATAATTGTTGCACTTTGGTCTGCCTCTCTGCTGGGGTTGCTATGCACCAGGCATGAGGGGAAAGGCAGAGCCGAGGCCAAACAAGATCCAGCCTGGTTGGGTGCAAATGCTCAGTACCAGAGAGGCTGGAGAAGAAAAAGTCTTCTTTGAGAGTCTTAGGCATATCTCTTTTAGGTGAAGGCCTTTCCTGCAGCAGCCTTTAATGAATGGGTTCTCTGAGACAATCCTTGCTTATTCATATCACTTTATTTGCTGGTGAATATAAACAACATACATTTTATTGGGATGAATCGGGGATTATATACCTTTGGGGAGAAGGTCATTGGCTGAAGGCTTAGGGTATTGTAATGCCTCATTAACATGGCAAATCATCCTAGGTGTTATGCTACCTGAGTACCCATGTTCCTTTCAGTGGGGTGTTGTGGTTACATGTTCCAGAGAAGGTACAGAGACAGGTAGGAAGTGGCTCAACTCCTGCTGTTCTCAAATCTCTGAGATTCCTGGTGTTTGAGATCACTGAACCTTACTAGTTCTTATGCCTGTCTGGCACAGTCCCACTTGCCCTACAGATAGTGGTCACTATACAGTTCCAACAAACAGAAGTAGGGTTGGTGTTGTATGGTAGGATGTAATGTCCATCTTCTAGTCCCACATTTTCAGGGTTTTGATGGGATCTTTGAGGCAATCTGGCTACCTACATTGTCCAAATTGGCGAGCTTAATTCAGCAAGCGAACAAGTGAAGGAAATACCTGATATCAACCTCTGACTTCTAGACATACCCAGCATGCACCCAGATACATATGTAGACACACACTCATATGCACAGTATATACAATATAATTAGGTCATTAGGGTACAACCTCATGAATGTGATTTGTCCTCTCAAGATGTTCCTTGACTCTTAAGCTGCAGTTTATCCCAGCCTGAGTGCAACATAAAACAGGAAATTTCTTTCTCTGGAGTCCTGGATTTCCCTGTCTCCAGGACTAGGAGAAATTTATTTCTAGAATAAACTAGCTGACAAGGATTTGCAATTTTGACATAGCAACTAATACTATAAACTAATACTGTATTTAATAGTTTATATCAGTTGTTAAATTGATAGAATCTGAGATTACATTGGAAACAAGTCTCTGGGCATATCTGTAAAGCATTTTAGATGTTAGGTAAATTAAAGTGGGTAGACCCACCTTCTATGTGGATGAAAGAAAGAAAACTAAGCACAAGCATACATCACTGTTTCCAGGCTGTGAATACAATATGAACAGCTGCTTCCTCAAGCTTCTATACTGCGATGGTTTGTACGCTCACAATATAAGCAAACACAAGCCCTTACTCTCCTAAGTGTACTTCTTGATAGTTATTTTGTCACAGCAGGACAAATAACTGCTACTGTGTATACATATGTACATGTATGTCTCTGTGTATGTGAGTGTGTCTGTTTCTGTGTGTGTCTGTGTGCATGCATGTTTGTGTATCTGTGTGTATGTGGTGTTAATAGAACCTATATCCATGGTTTCCTTTAGTGAAGATTGTTCAGTCATGATTGTTTCAATGTAATAATTTACAGATATTTTAATTCAGGTGTGAAATTTGTGTGCTATATCTATAACTCTTTAAATTACCACTCAGGTTATTTTTGTAGTTTAGAAAAATGTATATGTATTATGACAGGAAAGAAAACAGAAAGGGATTCTGGTTTAGGTCATGAAAAAATGAATACCAAAACCAACAAAATATGAAATTATATTCTCAGCATATTTAAAATATCTGATTAGAATATATATACATGTATATATGATTTTTATTTATTATATGATATATGTGATTTTACTTAGCATGTGGATATTTATGGAAATACTGTTAACATATTTTGCATATGTGGAAACATATTGTTTATACTTCTAAAGATAAAAACCAGAGTAATTGTTTTGGGATGTACAGGGCTGTGTGGCATTGCAGAAGTGGTAGATATGGACATAGTTACTGGTCACCTTGGGAAAAGAAACTTAGAAATTCAGCATTCTCTCAGTTTTATATAGTCTGCTACGATTTTTTAAATTAATCCTTATTCTTAAATTTAGTCATTCATTCTACTCTAACTCAGTAAAGTATGTATTTCCCATGTTCCAGTTTTACATAAGAGCATGCTAACTTTGTATTGCTTTACATATATACATACCTGTTACATATATACATGTCTTAACTTCTTATGTAATTCATTTTGAACATATGAACAAATGAGAAAGAACAGATAATTAAATATTGTACTTTGTACTTGAGTCATTCTTTTGGTAATCATAAAAAGCAAGTATGAAAAAAATTATATATTCTAATTTAAACTACATAGTAATATAATACATAGTAATAAAAGAACTTCAACCATATACTATTCATTTTTCAGAGAGGAAGAATACGAATAAAAGGTCTACAAATAAACCATTTTACATACATTTGTTTTTGAAACAGCATCTTATATAGCTCATTCTACTCTTAAATTCATTGTGTAGCAGAAGTAGACCTAGAATTCTCTTCCTCTGGCTGTCAGCTCTGGAGTGCTGATATGACAGACTTGCACCACCATAACTGGATCATTTGCACACTTTTAAATGGTAATACTATGATCAAAAATTCCTAACATCTTAATTTTGTAGTCTAAAAGACCTGGTTGTATAGTCTAGAAAAAGTGTTCCCAACGTTCAATTCTATTTCTTTTTTTCTTTTACAAATAACAAAACACAAGGCATTTTTTGAATGTCAGGTTACATTTATAAACACAGGATCCTAAGATAAATAAATACAGCTAAAATAGTATAAATTACTGATTCAAATGACAATGCTGCCATACTTTTGGGTCTATCAGTAAATGAAAAATGATTTCAATGGCTATAGAGATTGCTCAGTGATTAAGAACACTTGCTGCTCTTCTACAGAACCCAAGTTTAAGGCTGAACACTCACATCAAATTGCTTACAACACCTAGTAGCATCTCTGACTCTGAGAAACCAATATCTTTTTTGACATCTTGGGACTCCTTGGGCAACTGCACTCTCTTGTGCATATTGTATACATGTGTACACACACACTTAAATATTTTAAAATATTTTTGAGATATGATTTATAAATACATGATTTATAAATTAATGACTTCAAGTTACTATAATTATATTATACAATTACATAATTATAATTAAATATTTTGCCTAATAACATTCTAAATGTTATGCACATCAACAAGCCATCAAAATGTTAACTTATTGTTTAAGTATTTTATTTTAGAGCCAAAAGGTGCACAAGACAAAAACTGTATTTTGATTGTAATTCTCTCCATCTCAAAATAAGCCTCTGGTTCAATACTTCTGTTGTAGGAAGGTGGAGAGTGTATTATTTTCCAAATCAGTTCAGTTGTTACTTTAATAAAAATTAATGCAAAATGCTATATGCAAGACATCTCAGATGCAAATATAAATGTGTGTGTGTACTGTATTTTTGACCATCATTTCCAAAGTATTTTAAGTCTATTGGTAATTTTCAACCTGCTGCAGGCCTTCTATGCATGCTTCAAAAAAGACACTTAGAAAAACAAACCAGCAGCCCTGAATTCTATGATTTTACTTAATGGTATTGTTGCTATAGTTACAGCTGAAATTCTACATAAAGCAAATTACTTATTGATGGAGAAATGCTGAGTGGCACGGTGCAGTCCCTTTGGTGTTTCTTTATTATTGCCTTCATTTCCTGCTTCCTTCTTAAAATTAATGGATTTTTAGAGTGTTGTTTTGTTTTGAAGAAGCTTTGATGATTTAATGTTAGAATAAATGCATTTTACTAACATGTTCTACCTGACAAGTGAATGTGTTTGGATATGGTGTGATAAGCATAGTTATTTTTATATACTAATTTATCAGAACTTTCTCTACTTGGATATACATTTTTATTCTAATAACTGAGTTTAAAGAAATAAATAAGAATGTGAGTATTTTCATAATATGGAGGCTTCTGATTTTGTTACATTTAATAATTAGATAACATTTTTTATTAATAGTTTGTTCCACTGACACTACTAAGACTGTCCTTGAAATAAAACATTAAAATCTATGGAATACATAAAAGCAAATGAACATAGACTGAGAAACTCAAAATTTATGTCTATAAGTTTACAAATGTCTCTATAAGCATTTATAGTTAGCAGAGGCAAGATCAAGAGTAAAGTCAGTATTAGAAATGTCTTCAGAAATATAATGTCTGTATTAAATATAAATTTTCTTCCGTATACCCATATTGTTCCCTCTCAAATTCATGACTTCTTTTAAATTAGTTGATTTATTATAATGCATAAGATATAGATATGATATATATGTATACAATGCCTAAATGTATAAATAGAACATACTCTGTTTAATGCTAATTATATACACACATATATATGTATATATATTATACATGTATAATATATGTATAATATATGTATATACATGGATAATAATATATATGTATATATGTATATATGTATGGAATTATATATATGTATACATATGTATATACATATATATATACATATATATACATATATATAATTTCAGAGCTGACCTCTTTATATTTAGTAATCAAATAGGGGGATCCTCCCTAGGGAAGATTGTTTCCCACACTTCAACAATTAGGGGCCTGTAGCTCTTTGTCTATAGGTAGGGCCCTGTGAGGTTCCACTTTGCATTTTAGTATGTCTATTGGTGTAGTACTTGTTCGGACCTTCTTGAAGTATCATGGGTGAGACTTCCCTTTTGTTTCTAGGAGACACAATTTTACAGCAGATTTTCTGGTCTTCTAAATCATAAAACATTATAGAGGTTATACAATATATTTGAATTTTATTCTTTCCCCGTCCCCAACTCCGTGTAAATCTACTTCAACCTCTCTATCTGTGGGGTCTTGGGTTTTGGTAGAGCATTGGCTTAGAAATGGCCGGAGACCCTGCAAGGGACGGAATACATTTTGCCATGCTCCCAGATTCCAGGCTCCTGACATGAGGCCTTCCCACCCCCAGCTCCATTAACCTGTGCTTTCCTGTCACCTAAGGCAATGCATCCCCTTCCAAAGAGGTTTGCTTCACCCTCCACAGGTAGAGGGCATGACTACAGGCCTCAGCCCTAGAGAGATTTCTATATTAATGAGTTATCTAAAGGCCAGAAGGCATAGCTAATTAAGTATTCCTTTCCAGACCCTCCTCCCTCCTCCCTCCTCCCTCCTCCCTCCTCCCTCCTCCCTCCTCCCTCCTCCCTCCTCCCTCCTCCCTCCTCCCTCCTCCCTCCTCCCTCCTCCCTCCTCCCTCCTTATTTAAGTCAGGATCCCCTGACTTAAGTGTGGGGTGTGCATCCAGATTCAACTACCATCCGCCATGCCAATTAAGCCTGTAAAAACCTATGGACTTTCTTGTGTCATTGGGGCAGCCCTGTGAGGAACCGTGAAGAAGGCCTTTAATGATGAGCCTGTAGCAGCAGTCGCCATGCTTTCCTGAGGGCTCCTCTGCATTCCCCACAGAGGCCTGCCTGTGCAAGCAAGCTAGCCAGAGCTGTTCTGAGTAACAAAAGAATCCCTTTTCTGTGGTGTGATCTAGGCTTCCCTCCCCCTCCCTTGGTCCTGCCTGCAAGCCCCTTGTCTCGCAGTAGGCTCCCAGCAACAGTCTGGGAGCCCCAGAATGGTGGCCCTGGGCCTCCGAGCTCAGAGAACCCTGCCTGCTCCCTTCCTCCCCCACCTCAGGCTGAGTTCACTCCTTGCCCAGGCGTTAGCCCCTATAGAGTCCTCCTGGAGCAGTGTGAGAGGAACACAGTTGAACTTCCTGTGTGAGCTCCTGCTGCCCAGAGTCGCAGTCCCAGCCGACTGGGGCAGCAGATCTGCAGAAATCACAACCAGCGAACAAGATTCAAGAACCCATGTGCACGCGCGCACATGCGGCCATATGCCAAACTAATCATTCCCCGCATCTATCCACCCAACTGCATGTACTTTGTCTCTTTTAAAACAATCAAATAGTCCCAATTTGTATTGACCAACTATAATTGAAGGAGGGGAGCCTGTCCTACAGTATGGTTGATATACCGACGTCATTCTATTGAAGAAAACTGAAGTTCCTTCTCCCAGAATCTACCCAACAGGACCAGTGGATAAGTATAGAAATTTATGCCTTCTTCCAATCACCTGTGCTGGGATTTGTCTGACTTCAGTTTGTGCAGGTCTTGTGAATGTGTCATAGTCTATGTGAATCCATAGATACATCTGCCATGTTATGTTTGCGAAATGTAGTTTCCTTGAAACCATCTACCACTATGACTCTCCCAATCTTTTCTTCTTACCTTCTGCATATATCTCTGAGCCCTGACTTCAGAAGTGTGATACAGATACTGTATATAGGGCTGAACATTCAAAAGTATCTCATTGTCTGCACATTGTCCATTTGAAGATGTCAGTGTTAATTACTGTGAAAAGAAGCTTCTCTCATGAGAATTGAGAAGTGCATTTATCTATGGCTATCTACTTGCTATATGGTGACTTAATAGAATAATCATAGTAGACATACCCTAGCGCTCGTGACCTATCTAGCCTCAGGTTCTTGGCCTCATTGACACTGTCCCATATAGAATCTAACTGTGCAGTGTGACATAAAGCCAACCAAAGAGTGATTGATTACCTCCTGTAACATGTGTTCCCTTCTTGCTCCAGTACATCTTGCAGGCAGGGAGCTGTTGTAGGTTTCAGGATTTGTTTCTTGCTGTTATCTCATAGAGACGCACAGTCATTTGTTTACGTGGAAGAACGGACACCACTGCTTTTTACCTTTACCAAACATACTGTATATTGGGGGAGTGAAGTATTTTATTTGACGCAATGGATTGGGTACATCTATTATACATTGTTAACCCTCTCACCTTCATTTTAAAAGTTATGAAAATATTGAGTATACTGTCTTCCAAATACCAATGTGCTTCATGTTCTGAATGTCTTTTTTTTTTCTTAAGAAAAGTCATGTGCTCTGTGGTACTTAACCATATACTCAATATATGACAACTAAGTAAGAGTAATTTCTCAAAAAACAATCGGAATTTTAAAATAGACAGAACTTCCCAAGGGAATGGGAACTGTATTACTTCTAGATTAAAAGTCCCCAGATTATTTATATTGGGAAATGTCCTGATGAAAGTGCCTAGTGCACACCTGCATGGGATTTTTAGAATCCTTGTGACAGCACAGCACTGAGAAGCTGCTATTTTTGTCTGTTTTTTTTAAATGTCAAGCTCAAAATATGAATAATGAAGATATCTCAAGATGTATCTCAATCAAACAATGGTTTTTGAAACCTTAGTACAGATCAAGATTGATGGTCTGTTATTTTTGTTGACTATTCAGCACAGAATTGAGACACTCAGTATTGGGCAAGAGTCCCAATGACTTGTGGATCTAGTTGTTATGTAAAACTGTGGTTCGAACCAGAGATGCTTCCACAGAAACTTAATAAAGATGGACATTAATATATTGCTGGGTGGTGGTGGCACATACCTCTAATCCCAGCACTTGGGAGGCTGAGGCAGTTGGATCTCTGAGTTCCAGTTCAGTCTAGTCTGCATAAAGAGTTCTAGGTCAGCCAGCTCTACACAGAGAAACCTTGTTTTGAAATAAAGTGAAGGAAGGGAAGGGAAAAAAAGAGGGTAGGTAGGAAGGAAGGAAAACAAAGGCAAAAAAAGAAAGATTGATAATGAGGGATCAAACACACCGAAAGTAACGGGACCCAAATACATCCTAATGCTTTACATTATTGAATGTAACAGTTGGCATCCATCTGTGTACTTTAGGTAAGACATTAAGAATCCATAACCCCATAAAGCTTTGAAAAAATAGTCAAATATATTAAGCACCATTTTTGAAGTCTCTAAAAAATAGAAAGCAGGGGACAAATTAAAACTTTTCTCTAATAGTATTCTACAATAGTAAGTGATTTTTCTGTAAGGTATTTAAGCCACACAGCTGCAGAGGGGAGCCAGTGTGAAAAGCGATTTGAAATTGAATTTATCTGGAGACAATTCAAAATAAGAAAGCAGGCAGTCTTATTTATAGGATCCTCCCACCTTCTTTCTTGCATAATGAATACACATTAAATGGTAATAACTAGAAAGAAGCAATGTGTACAGCCTTTATCTCTTACCTTAAGATAGATATCATGGAGGACAAAACAGAAAATTCAGCATTGGTCAGCATTGTGCCGCATTTATCTTTTAAATAGTCTACGTTTTCTAAATGATGTTGGTTTTTTTCTTAGAAGACAATGATTCACCCTCTCCCTATCAACAATCAACAGAACTACGAGGCATTTTAAATTTTCATCTTGATTAATGCTCTAGAAAAAAAAAAGTCTGCAGTACTCTTAATCTATTCATTGCTGTTTGTCTTACAGATTCAAGAATGGCTTTGTTTAAACTGCCAGACACAGAGAGCAATATCAGGACAACTTGGAGATATGGGCAAAATGCCACCTGCATCCTCAGGACCCAAGGCATCCCCTGTGCCTGCCCCTGCAGAACCCTCACCTCAGAAAACGCCCACAGCGGCCGCGAAAGGTAAAAAGAAGGAAACAGAAGTAAAAACGGAAACTGAAAAACCGCTCCCAGAAAAAGAAATACCACCAGTTGAGAAAACCCCTCCAACGGTCACCACAGATCAAAAACTAGAAGAAAGCGAAGTAACGAAAAGCAAAGTTTTGGCCTTGTCGGAAAAGAAGCCGTCTGAAGAAGAAAAAGCACTCTCTGCAGATAAAAAGGAAAAAAAGCCACCTGCTGAGGAAAAGCCACCACTTGAAGAAAAGAAGCCAATTCCTGATGATAAGAAATTACCCCCAGAAGCAAAACCATTGGCCTCAGAGGGGGAAGAGAAACATGAAATTCTTAAAGCTCACATACAAATTCCCGAAGAAGAGCCCGTAGGCAGAGTTGCTGCAAAGGCAGGTGAAGAGCAGCAGCCAGACACCAGGCCTGACGATCTGCCAGGCGCCGCACCTCAAACGTTACCCACGGAAGGAGAGAAGGAAAGCAGAGTGGTAACACAGCCACAGGCAGAAGGCACTGCAAAGGATGGCCAAGGGGAGCCTGGCAAAGAAAAGACAGTAAGTTGTGTTTCCTACCATCGCAGTCTAGTGTGCTCTACACAGTACCTGAGTTGATCAAGGGCAGGGTGGACGTGAAAACCTATAACCTATGAACTTCATTTCAGAGAACTCTAACATCTTTTCATGTAAATGGTATTTTGATACTTTAATCAAATTCCATAGAGATAAAATTCTCTAACGAGTATAAGGTATTTTATTATCTTAATCAAATTCCATAGAAATAACGTTTTCTAAGTCATACAGAAAATGGAAAGGATTCCTATAGTTCCATGTTGTTGTTATTATTATTATTTTTTTTATTATTATTGTTAGTAGTAGCAGCAGCAGCAGTAGTATAGTCCCAGAATGGGACTATAAGTCAGTATTTCTCTTTACCTAAAAACCAATTGGCTTTTTAAGGGGCAAGGAGTTATTTTGCTGTTGTTTGTCTTGTTTTGCCATTCCTTTTGATAGACTTCTAAGCCGTGAACAGCACAAAATTATTGGTTAAAAAGAAAGGTGTAGTCAAAAGTCCAGAATCAAAATAATTTTATATCTTCATAGTTAATTCTAGTTTTATTCTTGATTTAACGTCATATACTGAATATGAGAGACTTGCTTGGAATCTGCAGATAATCTAGAATAATACATACTTTTCCTTTAGTGAGAAGTTTCAAGAATATTCCATCTTACGTAATATTTGAATAAGGAATTCTGCTATTTTTCAAGGAACTCTAATTTTTCAAGTATATTAATATTGATCAATCCCCTTTAAACCCTTCCTCCCTCTCAAACTGATAGGCTCTTTTTATTTGATTTTTATTGTTATGTGTGTGTTGTGTGTTGTCTGTTGTTAGCCATATTTCTTCTTTACCAAGAAATAAGCTTTAAATTAACAGTGAACAAATGTAGTGATTGCTTTGCTTTATTTTTCTTTCTTATAATAGAACTTCCAATTTCCTAGTAGGATTTTGTAGATCATGGGAACAATTAAGAAGAACCGAAAGAATGTCAATATTATCAGTTTATTTCCAAAATCAAGAATTAATCTTTCTTCTTACATTTAAACGATAACATGAAACCTCTAATATTTTGTTTTCCTGTCTTGGGTCTTCTCATACAGACAGGCTATCTACACTCAACAGTGGGTAGTCTTGCCTAAATAGCTTAGCTTGGATTTCCCCATTATGGTATCTGGCTGCAATATAACCTTCCTCTCCAAGTGAGAAATCAAAACCACAAACACTTCCATTGTGATTCTTATGCATAGATTGTTTTCTCCCCTCTGAAACTGTTCTGCTTTTTTCTTGTGTGTTGTGTGCCTATGCAGGCCCTTCACTGCGGGCCCATCACAGAAGCCCCACCTGAGTTGCTATCCTTCTCACCTCCTCCCACCTCAGGACTGACAGTCACCATCTCCTGCTGTAGAACCCCCTGTATTGACTCGTTTCTATATTACCATTTTAAAATCCAAGTATTACTCCTCAGTTACATCTTACTACATTCTAGGCACTTTTAAAAACCCCTTTCCCCCTATCTAATCTACATTATTGATAATATAAATATTATGATAGCTGTTTTTAAAAATATGGGAATCAGATTTTATACCCCCAAATAAAAGTATACTTGGAGGCAAATAGTAGAATGAGGATGTTAGTATTGTCCTGATAATAAAGCCGCCACTGACACAAACCTCTAATGATCTTCATCCTGGGACACTTCTGAAGCATGGTCTCTCCTTATTCATCTCTCTTTGTAAATTTTGACACAATCTTTTGGGTAACATTCACAGCCTGCATATTTTTATTATCTTATGTTCATTTATCAATTTGTCAGTTTTAATAATGTGTTGTTTATATTTCTTGTTGCTACATCATTTTATGTTATTTTCAAATCTCTAAAATGCATTTATTAAGTAAATTTTAATTACTATATATGATATTTAAATGAATATATTTGAATATATTAGAAAATATGCCAATTTAACCCTTTTAGTTTCATATTTTAAAGTCATATTGCTATAAAATTCTCTTGTTTTTTTACCTACTTACTCAGGTGGGAAACTTTTGAAATCTTTTTTTTTTTTTTTACATATTATACTGAAAAACCACAGTGCTCTAGATCCAAACTACAATGAACACATATTTTAGCATGGACTTTGGTTTCTGTCTAAAATAACTGAAGGGTTAATATTCAAGTTATCAATAGACATTGAACACAATACCTGCATAATCTCAGTGAGAAATAACCAACTGTTCTGGTGAACTATGTTATCTTTTTCCTGGGCTCAGTTATATGGGCTCAATCTGGTTTTGGGTGATTTAGATACTCATATTTGCAGACCATCTTAACATAAACTTTCTATAAACAATTAAAGATAGCCTCTGTCTTCTTTTAGTTCATTTTAAATCAAGTCTAGAAAAATTAACCAAGCACTTACTGCTATCTGGTCTTGCAATTTTTTGTATGTATCCTAGATATCAGTTCTTAGCTCTACTAAACTTCAGAACTATTTTTCTTCAATGTGGAAAGCTACTGGATTCAACTCCTTTGGAAAGAACACAGACAAATGTGACAGAGCATCTGTGCTTTTGAACATTTCCTCCCACTGGGTACCCTACAAAGTACCCCACTATCAGAAAAGTTTCAAAGGGTGCCAACTCATCACTGTCTTCTCTCTCACTAGCCTACTGTCCAATGAAAGGCAATGGGAGACTCATGGGAAAGAGATTCTTCAATCTCTCCTGTGGATTAGTAATTTATTCACTCTTAGCCCCTGAAATTTTTAATAATTGTTTAAATATAAATTCCATGCATGGAAAACATGCAATATAATATAGACCAGTGTAGCAGAATGTAATGATAATTTATTTCAAAACAGAAAATATTATCTTTAGGGGAAATGAAAAATAACATTGCTGTTTTAAAACTCTGCCTACAGTATCACTAGTCTTTCTATCTGACTTTGTCAAAGATTCAAAATTAGTAAACGAAAGGAAGCTAACTGAAATTTTATTTTTATTTTAGAATTGTGGAGGTTGTTCTAAATGATGTTAAATGTAAAAAAAAATGAAACAGATAATAAAAATGTCAATTTCCAGATTTTTCAAATGAAAAAATGAGTAAAGTTTTTATATATGTGCCATATGTTACACAAAAGTATGTTTGTTACATTTATACATTTAAATATTATCTAAATGGGTTAATACTTTTCCTTAAATAAGTACACTCATATATTTTTCAAGCACCTGAGAAAAAATTCCACTCTTTAAGTCTGGTGTAATGAGAAACTGGTAAGAAAATTGTGCACATTATGTTGCCTTCACATGAACCTTTGACCCTATCTAGTTTGTACTACTTAGTTTGGCCATTTTGAAGATCAACAATTAGAGAAAACAAGATCCACCTTATTGACTGTAATTTGCATATAATTTTCCCTTGTTAATAAGTGTTATTAATAAAGCAGTGTTAAGGACCAATTAGCTACAAGAAAAGTAAATGGATATCAAGTTCTGATATGAAGAATCCTTTTTTAAATGATTAATAGTGGTAATAGAGATGAGTTTGTAGGGGCCTCAAGTCAGCGAAGTGTAGGACCTGATTAATGAGTGATCTGATGTTTCACAACTAAACTATGTAGTTAATTAGGTCACATTTTTCTGTGAAGGGTTACATACCTACGTCTAATTAGTGGGAAAGAAATTAACATCATGAATTTTTTCAGTGTATCCTGTTAGATGAGTCTGACTTTCTTTGAATCTGCCAGAGAGAGGCATCAGAAGCAACTCACTGATGGCTCATCAGACCCCTAAGATACTGTCAGACCACAAGCCTGCAGAGTGAAAATTCTATATCCTTGCTGCCCTCACTTACAGAGTAGCGACATCATCACAGCCCCAGCACCACAGAAACATAGTGACTGGAACCTGTGAAGCTCGTGAGAAGTAGACAGGCCCTGAGGGGTGATCAGCTAGAGTGTAGCACAGAGGAATAAAGGAAACATGACTACAGAGGAAAGCCATCCACAGGCAAGGGGAGGCAAAGGATTTCAATATTTTGTGTTAACACTTCATGATTCCCGTTTTCTTTTTCTTTGTTACAGTCTATGTATCCTGTCATACATAGAATAGTTATTTTTATACAACTGTCAAGATAGACTGCAAAGCCCATATTATAAAACTATAGTGTCTCTTTTATTATGTTCAGTAGTTGTTCGAAACAATAACATTTACTTTACTTTCATCTGTGTGAAACTTTATTGCATCATTGTGCTTTACCATATATGTAGGCACTCAAAAGCACAAAAATAGGGTTTTCAAAATTAAATTATGAAATATCATATTTTGACCGATTTTTCTCCAGTGTCGTGGCGTTTACTGTTTATGAGTAGATGGCATTAATTAGATTATGGACATCATATTGTGCTGTTGAAAACTGCTCAGTGTCATTATGTGGGTGTGATGACATATGGCTGACCATTCTGAAAAACTGTTTATTGCTCAGCCTGCTTTCTTATACAACCCAGGACCATTCTCTCAAGGATGATACCAGGCACAACGGGCTCCAACTCCACCATCAGCCACTAATCAGGAAAATGCCTTACAGTTGGTTCTTACTGAGGCATTTTCTTAATTGAAGCCCCTGCTTTCAGATAACTCTAGTTTGTGTCAAGTTAACATAGGCACAGATGAGTTGGGGAGGGAGGGAACCATAACCATAATATATTGTATGGAAAATATTTTTAAATTAAAGAAAAAGAATGTATATACAAATATGCAAGAAAAGAAGAGAAAAAGAGAGTGCAAGGGAGAGTCAGAGATGGGGGTGTGTGTTCCTGTTCTGTGTCCATGAGGACCAGAGTTTAGACTCCAGCACTTATGTAAAAGATATGTATGACCATCTTCACCTGTAACACCAACCATGAGGTAGAGAGTGAAGACATGGATGCCAGAAACAGGAAGATCTCATGGGCTCAGTGGTCATCTAGTCTAGCCAAGACAAAAGCAAGCAAGCAAACAAACAAACAAGCAAGCAAACGAACAAAAAATTTCAGGTCCAATGAATGGCCATGTATCAAGGGAATTGGGGAAAGAATGATGAACCGAACCTACTGTTCCCCTCTGGCCTTGCAGAACATACACATACATGCAGGAGAGAAAGAGAGAGGGAGGGGGAGGGAGCAGGAGAGGGAAAAGGAGCAGGACAGGGAGAGGGAGAGAAGGAAAGGGAGAGGGAGAAGGAGAGAAGGGGAGGGGGAGGGAAGGGAGAGGGAGAAGGAGAGGGAGGAGAGGGAGAAACTGACCTTTTTCTTTTCTTTTAACAACTTGAACTTCATCCCAAGGTAAATGTACTATACAGATAATATATTTGAAAGAAAGTAGAATTAAAATATAAAGGGGCATCATAGATTTAATGGAAAAAAAAACAAGGCATAATGACAATTAACATGTAATTTAAATTTGTGTTAAAAGAAAATTAACTTATGTTAGTGAATATCAACTGTTCTCAATTTTGTTCTTGTACAAACACTTTAAAAACTATCATTATGTACTTGAATTTTCCTATAATTGTCCCTTAATTATTAATGGCTCCTTAATAATAATGGAGATAAACATGACTAGTTTGACTCTAACACATTTGTCTCTGTCTTTTCCACTCTGCTAGGAAAAGGAAGAGGACAAATCAGACACTTCTAGTTCTCAGCAACCCAAGAGCCCACAAGGCCTGAGTGACACAGGATATTCTTCTGATGGAATATCAGGTTCTCTTGGGGAAATCCCAAGTCTTATACCCAGTGATGAGAAAGACTTGCTGAAAGGACTCAAAAAGGATTCTTTCTCACAAGAGAGCAGCCCTTCCAGCCCCTCAGACTTAGCTAAGTTGGAAAGTACAGTACTATCCATTTTGGAAGCTCAGGCAAGTACACTTGTTGGTGAAAAAGCAGAAAAGAAAACACAGCCCCAGAACGTTTCTCCTGAACAGCCTCAGGACCAGCAGAAAACTCAGACTCCGTCTGAAACACTGGATATTACTATTTCAGAAGAGGAGACCAAAGAGAGTCAAGAAAAGAAAGTTAGTTCCAAAAAGGATAGCGAACAAGGTTTTCCTTCCAGGAAGGAGCACAGAGAGAAGCCTGAGCTGGTTGACGACCTAAGTCCACGAAGAGCATCCTATGACTCGGTTGAGGACAGTAGCGAAAGTGAAAACTCCCCTGTTGCACGTAGGAAGCGGAGAACGAGTATTGGCTCCTCAAGCAGTGATGAGTATAAGCAGGAAGACAGTCAAGGTTCTGGGGAAGAGGAGGACTTCATTCGAAAACAGATCATAGAAATGAGTGCTGATGAGGATGCATCAGGCTCTGAGGATGAAGAGTTCATCAGGAGTCAACTCAAAGAGATCGGTGGTGTGACTGAGAGCCTGAAGAGGGAGGAAACAAAGGGGAAAGGGAAAAGCGCAGCAGGGAAACACAGGCGACTGACTCGAAAGAGTAGTACTAGCTTCGAAGATGATGCAGGGAGACGTCATTCCTGGCATGACGAGGATGATGAAACTTTTGATGAAAGTCCTGAACTAAAATTCCGTGAAACTAAAAGCCAGGAGAGTGAAGAAGTCGTTGTCGCTGGAGGAGGAGGGTTACGACGATTTAAGACGATAGAACTCAACAGTACAATAGCAGACAAGTACTCTGCAGAATCCTCTCAGAAGAAGACAACTTTGTATTTTGACGAAGAGCCAGAGTTAGAAATGGAGAGTCTGACGGACTCACCTGAAGACCGATCGAGAGGAGAGGGATCCTCTAGTCTCCATGCATCCAGCTTCACTCCGGGCACATCCCCTACATCAGTTTCATCACTTGATGAGGACAGTGACAGTAGCCCAAGTCACAAAAAAGGAGAAAGCAAGCAGCAGCGCAAAGCTCGGCACAGGTCACACGGTCCTCTCTTACCCACCATTGAGGATTCTTCAGAGGAAGAAGAACTGAGAGAGGAAGAAGAATTATTAAAAGAGCAAGAGAAGCAGAGGGAGCTGGAGCAGCAGCAGAGGAAGAGTTCTAGTAAGAAATCGAAGAAAGACAAAGATGAACTTCGAGCTCAGAGAAGAAGAGAAAGACCAAAGACACCACCCAGTAATCTCTCTCCCATCGAGGATGCATCTCCCACAGAAGAATTGCGCCAGGCAGCAGAAATGGAGGAGCTCCATAGGTCCTCTTGTTCTGAGTACTCACCTAGCATAGAGTCAGACCCAGAAGGATTTGAAATAAGCCCTGAGAAAATAATAGAAGTTCAGAAAGTTTATAAATTGCCCACAGCTGTGTCTTTATACTCACCAACAGATGAGCAATCTGTTATGCAGAAAGAAGGTGTTCAGAAGGCTTTAAAAAGTGCTGAGGAGATGTATGAAGAAATGATGCACAAACCCCACAAATATAAAGCTTTTCCAGCTGCAAATGAACGAGATGAAGTGTTTGAAAAAGAGCCATTGTATGGTGGTATGTTGATAGAGGACTACATTTATGAATCTTTAGTAGAGGACACATACAATGGATCAGTGGATGGCAGCCTGCTCACCAGGCAAGATGAACAAAATGGGTTTATGCAGCAGAGAGGAAGAGAGCAAAAAATAAGACTCCAGGAGCAGATTTATGATGATCCTATGCAGAAAATTACAGACCTACAGAAAGAGTTTTATGAATTAGAAAGCTTACATTCTGTTGTGCCTCAAGAGGACATTGTTTCAAGCTCTTATATCATTCCAGAAAGCCATGAGATAGTGGATCTGGGTAGCATGGTAACCTCTACCAGTGAAGAAAAGAAATTGTTAGATGCTGATTCTGCTTATGAAGAACTCATGAAACGGCAACAGATGCAGGTCACAGATGGATCCAGCCTCATGCAGACTTCCATTGGAGATGACATGGGAGAGTCCACTCTGGACTTTGACAGGGTGCAAGATGCATCTTTGACATCAAGCATCCTGTCTGGAGCATCTCTTACAGACTCCACGAGCAGTGCAACTCTCTCTATCCCAGATGTTAAGATAACCCAACACTTTTCAACAGAAGAACTGGAGGATGAATATGTAACTGATTATACAAGAGAAATTCAAGAGATAATTGCCCATGAATCACTGATATTGACCTACTCTGAGCCTTCAGAAAGTGCTACATCTGTCCCACCTTCTGACACACCTTCTCTCACATCCTCTATTTCCTCAGTTTGCACCACAGATAGCTCCTCACCTGTCACTACCCTCGACAGCCTAACAACTGTTTATACAGAGCCAGCAGACGTAATAACTAAATTTAAAGACTCTGAGGAAATTTCTTCAACTTACTTTCCAGGCAGCATTATTGACTATCCAGAAGATATAAGTGTATCGTTAGATCAGACCTTCACACCAGAAAGTAGAACCCACACTGATCAGATTGTGATTTCTTTCTCCGATATAGCACCTTCTATCACAGAATCTGTAGGAGCTGAACCTGAGAGGCCACAATCTGACACCATTTCCACTGACTTACCTGTATCTGAAAAGGATTTAATAAAAAGCAAGAAAGAAACTGGGGATGGAATTATTCTGGAAGTTTTGGATGCTTACAAAGATAAAAGGGAAGAGGCTGAGGCTGAACTAACAAAAATTAGTTTACCTGAGACTGGGTTGGCCCAAACACCTTCTTCTGTAATAGCCCCTCAAATTAAGGAACAGCCTGTGTCTTCACATTCTGCATCTGGAACGATCTCTGGTCAAGAAAAGCCCACATATAGGTTACCATCTGGCAGTCTCCCTGTTTCTACCCATCCACCTAAATCTCGACCATTTTTCCGAAGTTCTTCTTTGGACATATCAGCCCAGCCACCCCCTCCTCCTCCTCCCCCTCCTCCTCCCCCTCCCCCACCTCCTCCTCCCCCACCCCCACCATTGCCACCTGCAACTTCTCCTAAGCCACCCACTTATCCTAAAAAGAAGTTGGCAGCTGCAGCTCCAGTGACTCCAACTACTATCGCTACAACCCATATTGATGTTATTACTACAGTAGAGGCCACAGCTGCCCGCAGGAGCAATGGATTACCTGCAACCAAAATATGTGCTACTGCACCTCCTCCTGTCCCTCCTAAGCCTTCTTCAATTCCAACTGGACTTGTATTTACACATAGGCCAGAGGCAAGTAAGCCTCCAATTGCCCCCAAGCCAGCAGTTCCTCAGATTCCAGTGACCACACAGAAAACAGCAGATACATGCCCCAAACCAACAGGTCTGTCTTTAACTTCAAGTATGTCCTTAAATTTAGTGACTTCAGCAGACTACAAACTGCCTTCCCCTACCTCTCCACTTTCCCCACACTCTAATAAATCCTCACCAAGATATTCTAAGTCTCTCATGGAGACTTACGTGGTTATTACATTGCCCTCTGAACCTGGGACTCCAACAGATTCTTCTGCTGCTCAAGCCATTACAAGTTGGCCCTTGGGATCACCTCCAAAAGATCTGGTTTCCCTTGAAACAGTGTTTTCTGTAGTTCCTCCCATGACAGCTACTGACATTCCAAGTGCTTCACAGCCAATCCTATATGCATCTGGAGCTTTGGGGACATTTTCTGCTGCCCCTGTTGTAACACCATCTCTGTTTCAAACAGTATCAACTTCCCTTACACAGTTTCTTCCAGCAGAAGCTTTAAAACCTGAAGTTTCTGCAGTGAGAAGTGCAGTCCCAAGTGTTGCTCCCAGAAGTGTTTCTATACCAATCCCTCCAGAGCCTCTTGCTCTAGACAGGCATGAGTATAAGGAAAATGGAAAGTTGCCGCTTATTGGTGATGCCATTGATTTGCGTACAATACCAAAAACGGAAGCTAAAGCAACTGAAAAATGTATGGATCTTTCTGCTTCTTCAATGGATGTGAAAAGGCAGACTGCAGTGAATGAAGTTTACAGGCGACAAATTAGTGCCATCCAACCTTCTATCATAAACCTCAGTGCAGCTTCCTCTTTAGTAACTCCAGTCACCATGGACTCTAAAACAATGGCTGTTGTCACGTGCACAGATACTACAATTTACACAACAGGCACAGAAACCCAAGTGGGTATAGAGCATGCAGTGACATCACCACTCCAGCTTACTACATCAAAACATATTGAGTTACCATACAGGAAACCTAGTACCCAGACCTTCCCTGCAGTTCGAGATGAAGCACCAATAAACTTATCATTAGGTCCTTCAGCTCAGGCAGTGACATTGGCTGTCACAAAGCCTGTCACTGTACCTCCTGTCGGTGTCACAAATGGATGGACTGACAGCACTGTATCTCAGGGGATTACTGATGGGGAAGTGGTTGATCTCAGCACATCAAAGTCTCATAGAACTGTTGTGACAATGGATGAATCTACTTCAAATGTGGTGACTAAAATCATAGAAGATGATGAAAAACCAGTTGATTTGACTGCAGGAAGACGAGCTGTGTGCTGTGACATGGTTTACAAGTTGCCTTTTGGGCGGAGCTGCACGGCACAGCAGCCTGCAACTACCCTTCCTGAAGACCGTTTTGGTTATAGGGATGACCACTATCAATATGATAGGTCAGGGCCATATGGTTACAGAGGGATTGGTGGAATGAAACCTTCCATGTCAGACACTAATTTAGCAGAAGCTGGACATTTTCTCTATAAAAGTAAAAATGCTTTTGATTATTCTGGAGGATCTGATGCAGCAGTAGATCTAACTTCAGGGAGAGTGTCTACAGGTCAGTATGATGTAGCCATAGACCCTGCCTTGAAATGTCATTATGGTGTTATGCATCTCGTTTCAGGATGAAAAGTATCCCTACTCCAGTTTTTGTTTACATTTTTGCTTTTTTTGGATGCTTTGGCAATATATTTTAAAGTACATATGCATTTTTGTTTGCCCATGGTTCTTGCTGTTGTCGTTGCCTGCATGTGCCTGCATGTTCAACGTTGCTTTTCTTCCGCATCTAATTAGGTTAACCTGTGGATTTGCATGCAGTCCCATTCATTGCGCTCATCAGGATAAAAGGGCTTTCAGACCCAAACAGCACCATTCATTCTGAGAACTGGACTATAACTCTACCCTGTATTTCAGGTGAGGTAATGGATTATTCAAGCAAGACTACAGGTCCATACCCAGAAACACGCCAAGTCATTTCGGGAGTTGGGATTAGTACCCCGCAGTATTCCACAGCAAGAATGACTCCACCTCCTGGACCCCAGTATGGTGTGGGAAGTGTTTTGAGGTCATCCAATGGTGTTGTCTATTCTTCAGTAGCAACTCCAATCCCCTCCACATTTGCAATCACCACTCAACCCGGCTCCATTTTCAGCACCACGGTCAGGGATCTATCTGGCATTCATACAACAGATGCAATGACTTCCTTATCAGCCCTGCATCAAAGCCAGCCAATGCCTAGATCATATTTCATAACGACAGGTGCATCAGAAACAGACGTCTCAGTGACCAGTATTGACATCAATGCCAGCCTGCAAACTATTACTATGGAAACTCTTCCTGCTGAGACAATGGACTCTGTTCCTACCTTAACCACAGCGTCTGAGGTGTTTTCTGAGGTGGTTGGAGAGGAAAGCACTCTTTTAATTGTCCCTGATGAAGACAAACAACAGCAGCAGCTTGACTTGGAGCGAGAGCTCCTGGAACTGGAGAAAATTAAGCAACAACGCTTCGCTGAGGAGCTGGAGTGGGAACGTCAGGAGATTCAGAGGTTCCGAGAACAAGAGAAGATCATGGTTCAAAAGAAGCTGGAGGAGCTGCAGTCTATGAAGCAGCACCTTCTCTACCAACAAGAGGAGGAGCGGCAGGCCCAGTTCATGATGAGGCAGGAGACGCTAGCTCAGCAGCAGTTACAGCTTGAGCAGATCCAACAGCTGCAACAACAGCTCCACCAGCAGCTTGAGGAACAAAAACTTCGCCAGATCTACCAGTATAACTATGACCCCTCTGGGACCGCTTCTCCACAAACCACCACAGAACAGGCAATTTTGGAGGGTCAATATGCTGCTACAGAGGCCAGTCAGTTTTGGGCCACTGAAGATGCCACCACAACAGCGTCTACTGTGGTAGCCATTGAAATACCACAGAGCCAAGGATGGTACACGGTTCAGTCTGATGGTGTGACTCAGTACATTGCCCCACCTGGCATCTTGAGCACTGTTTCAGAGATACCTCTGACAGATGTTGTTGTAAAAGAGGAGAAACAACCCAAAAAGAGAAGTTCTGGAGCTAAGGTTCGGGGGCAGTATGATGAGATAGAGGAAAGCGTGGCCGATGATCCACGGAATTTAAAAAAGATAGTGGACAGTGGTGTGCAAACTGACGATGAAGAAACTGCTGATCGGAGTTACGCAAGTAGGAGAAGAAGAACTAAAAAAAGCGTTGATACCAGTGTCCAAACTGACGACGAAGATCAGGATGAATGGGATATGCCTTCTAGGTCCAGGAGAAAAGCGCGAACAGGGAAATACGGAGATAGCACGGCAGAGGGTGACAAGACCAAACCCCTTTCCAAAGTCTCCAGTGTAGCAGTTCAGACAGTCGCAGAGATATCTGTGCAAACTGAGCCAGTGGGAACCATAAGAACACCTTCCATACGAGCGCGGGTGGATGCCAAGGTAGAAATAATTAAACACATTTCAGCGCCTGAAAAGACTTACAAAGGGGGCAGTTTAGGATGCCAAACAGAAACAGATTCAGACACACAGAGCCCTCCATATCTGGGTGCCACATCTCCACCCAAAGACAAGAAACGCCCAACACCTTTAGAGATTGGTTACTCTTCTACTCACCTTCGGGCAGACCCCACAGTCCAACTGGCTCCTTCCCCACCCAAATCTCCAAAAGTCCTTTACTCACCCATTTCACCACTTTCCCCAGGCAACGCCTTAGAACCAGCCTTTGTACCTTATGAAAAACCCCTCCCTGATGACATAAGTCCACAGAAAGTACTCCATCCAGATATGGCTAAAGTTCCCCCGGCAAGCCCTAAGACAGCCAAGATGATGCAGCGTTCAATGTCTGACCCCAAGCCTCTGAGTCCAACAGCAGACGAAAGTTCCAGGGCTCCTTTTCAATATTCCGAGGGCTTCACGGTAAGAGGGATTCTATTCAGTCAGAAGACAATGGATGAGTTGATGTTAATCGTGTGTTTGCAGATTTAGAAGGTAACGAAACTAGCAGGTAGAAACTGAGGTACTAAAATTGAAGGAGGATTGTGTTATGATAGATGTGATGGGGGATGCGGGGGAATGGTGGCAGAAGGAAAGACCGTATTCATTTAAAAGCTGAATGTAAGAGAAACTGAGGGACAAAGCTTGTTGTTTTGTGAAGTTTGAGACTAAAGTTCTGCTTTAATATCAAAATGTCTGAATTGTAGACTGCTTGCAGTGTATTTTACTAACATTCCTTTTACGCACATGATGGGATAAACATGTAATATAAACAAACAAGGCTATGGATGAAGGATGACAATGCATTTGGATCAGGTGTTCCACATCTCATTATTGAAGTGTTGGTCAAATGCATGTGGACAGTGTCTTCTTCAATCCAGGATATTCACTGTAAAAGCTTAACAGAAACTCATTGACCAAGATGAGGACAGATGGAAGATTAGTTACGTCAGGTCCAGTTCACCCATGCTTATTTTATTTGTGGCAATTTTCTTAAATGAACCTCAAATGAGCCCCACTGTCAGGGTTTGTAAAACTATAACTAAATTTTGTTTTAATAGTAGAGGTTATTTTATGAGGCATACTTTTGCTTCAAGGGAAGAAACGGATATATGAGGCATGTAAAGATTCTGTAAATGTGGATGAAAAAGGTTAATTAATCATAACAGCAGGTATATTGTAATTAATAAAATCAATTATGTATGGTTTAAGTATAGTTCAGTTTTGAAAAATACTCTTTTCAAATTAAAGTTGCAGTAGTTTGTTTGTTTGTTTTTTTTAACTCTGAGGCTTCTAAATTCATGCTGCTATTTCTACTAATCTCTATGTTAAAAAGTGGCCAGAGTCTATAACAGAATATAGTCTATAGTTATATAGCTATGATGTTTATAATCATATTGATTAAAATTTTACATCGAAATTTTCCTGATTTATGGAAGATTATTATTATCTTCTGTATTTTCTTCTTTCTTTTTCTGAATTATTTGTTTATTCACTTTACAGCCTGGTTAAAGCCCCCCTCCCTCCTTTCCTCCCAGTTCCACCCTTATACCTGCTCCCACCATTTTCTCCCCACCCCTTCTGAGGGAAAGGGAAGCCTACCATGGGTACACACCCACCTGGTACATCAAGTCAGAGCAGAACTAAGCACATCCTCTCCCACGGAGGCCAGATGAGGCAGCATAGCTATGGGAAAGGGATCCAAAGGCCTACAGCATATTCAGAGATAGCCCTCACTCCAGCAGTTAGGAGACCCACATAAAGAACAAGCTGCACGTCTGCTACATATGTGTAAGAGGCCTAGTTCCAGCCCATGCATACCCTTTGGTTGGTGGTTCTGTCGATGTGAGGCCCCCTGGTCCAAGGTTAGTTTACTCTGTAGGTTTTCTTGTGGTAATCCTTGACTCCTCCAGCTCTCTCATTCCTTCCTCCACTCCTCCACAAGTCTCCCGAGCTCCACCTATTATTTGCCTGTGATTCTCTGCATCTGTTTCTATCAGGTGCTGGATGGATGAAGCCCCTCAGAAGACAGTTATGCTAGGCTCCTGTCTGCATATCATTAATAGTGTCAGGGTTGGCTCTCTCCCATGGAATGGGTCTCAAATTAGGCCAGTCATTGGTTGGCCCTTACTTTATACTCTTTTTCTAACTTTATCCTTATACGTCTTGTATGCATAACAAATTTTGGGTCAAAGGTTTTGTATATCGGTTGTTTGGTCTTATCTCTCCACTGGGAGTTCTAACTGGGTACATAAAGTGGCCACTTTAGGCTTCTTACCCCACCCCACTCTGCTAAGATTCTCAGCTAAAGTAATTCTCATAGACTCCCTGGAGACTCCATCACACCTCTCTGTCACAGCCAAGAAATGTCCCCCTCCAACAATTTAGATTCAGTCACCTGGCACTTCCTCCCCAGCTCTTCCTATACCTGATAACCCCATTCCTCTCCCATTACTTCTCCCACTGAGATCCCTTCCTTCATCCACCCCTGGTAACTATTTTATGTTACCTTCTGAGTGAGATTTAAGCATCCTCCCTTGAGCACTTCTTGTCACTTAGCTTATTTGGGTCTGTGAGGTGTACCATGGGTATCCTGTATTTTATGGCTAATATCTACTTACCAGTGAGCACATTCCATGTATGTCCTTTGGGACTGGGTTATCTCACTCAGGATGATATTATCTAGCTCCATCCATTTGCATGTAAAATTCACGATGTCCTTATTCTTAATGGCTGAGTGGTATTCCATTGTGTAAACTAACCACATTTTCAGTATGCATTCTTCTGTTGAGTGGCATTTGGGTTGTTTCCAGTTTCTATTAATACAAAAATTGCTATGGACACAGTTGTGCAAGTGTCCCTCTGGTATGGTGGAGCATCTTTCAGGTATATGCCCAGGAGTGATATAGCTGGGTCTTGAGGTAGAACTATATCTATATCTATATCTATATCTATATCTATATCTATATCTATATCTATATCTATATCTATATCTATATATCTATATCTATATCCATATCCATATCCATATCCATATCCATATCCATATCCATATCCATATCCATATCTATATCTATTGAGAAACAAGCAGATTGATTTCCAGAGTGGTTGTACAAGTTTGCACTTCCACCAATGGAAAAGTGTTCACATTACCCCACATCCTTGCCAGCATGTGCTGTCACTTGAGGTTTTTGGTCTTAGCCATTCTAGCAGGTATAAATAAAATTTCTGAGTCATTTTGATTTACATTTCCCTGATGACTAAGAATGTTGAACATTTTTAAAAATGATTCTCAGCCATTAGAGATCCACCTGCTGATAATTCTCTGTTTATCTCTGTACCCCATTTTTAATTAGTTTTTTGGGGGGTTGTTGGTGTTTGATTTCTTGAGTTCTTTGTATATTTTGTATATCAACCCTCTGTCAGATGTAGGGTTGGTGAAGATATTTTCTTGTTCTGTAGGCTACCATTTTGTCCCATTGATGTTTTTCTTTGCTTTACAGAAACTTTTCAGTTTCATGAAGACCCGTTTATCATTAATTGTTGCTCTTAGTGCCTGAGCTGTTGGTTTTCTGTTCAGGAAGTTGCTTCCTCTACCAGTGCGTTCAAGGCTAGTTCCCACTTTCTTCTCTGTTAGATTTAGTGCATCAAGTTCTATGTTGTCTTTGATCCACTTGGACTTGAGTTTTGTGCAAGGTGATTATTTGCAAATATGGACTATTCATTTACATTCAGACATCCAGTTAGACAAGCATCATTTGTTGAAGATGCTTTCTTTTTTCTAGTGTATGGTTTTGGCTTCTTTGTCAAAAATCAAGTATCTGTAGGTGTGTGGGTCTATTACTGGGTCTTCAATTTGATTCCATTGATAAATCTGTTTGTTTTTACACCGATACCATGCAATTTTTATAAATATTGCTATGTAATACAGCTGAAAACCAGGAATAGTGATATCTCTAGAAGTTCTTTTATTATACTTCAGTGTTTTTAGCTAGGCTGCCATTTTTTGTTTTGCCATACAAAATTGAGAATTATTCTTTAAGGTCTGTGAAGAATTGCATTCCAAATTTTATGGGAATTGCACTAAATCTATAGATTATTTTTGATAACGAGGCCATTTTTACTATGTTAATCCTAATGATCCATTGACATGGGAAATCTTTCCATCTTCTGATATCTTTTTCAATTTCTTTCCTTAGAGACTTGGAGTTCTTGTTATATAGGTCTTTCACTTGCTTGGTTAGAGTTACACTAAGATATTTTATATAATTTTTGGCTATTGTAAAGGATGTTGTTTCTCTAATTTTGTTCTCAGCCTGTTTATTATTTGAATAAAGGATGGTTACTGATTTCTTTGTGTTAATTTTTTATCCAGCCATTTTGCTGAAGGTATAAGAACTCTATGGCAGAGTTTTAGGGATCACTTATGTATACTATCATATCATCTGTGAAGAGTGATACCTTGACCTTTTCTTTTCCAATTTTTATTCCTTTGATTTCTTTTTATTATCTCATTATTCTAGCTTGTACTTCAAGTACTCTATTTTTTAAATATTTATCTTTAATCTTTAAAATAATCATTTGTTTCTTAAAATTTTTCCAGTTTTGTGGAGTACAGGCCTTTGAAATAAGGCCTAATGATTCTTTAAATGTTTTTGTAGTATGTTGTTATGTCTCCCTTTTCATTTCTGAGTTTGTTTATTTGGATACTGTCTCTCTGTCTTTTGGTTAGGTTGGCTAAGGGTTTGTCTATCTTGTTAATTTTCTCAAGGAATTAGCCCTTTGTTTCCTTGATTCTTGTATTGTTTTCTTTGTTTCTAATTGATTGATTTTAATCATTATTTTGATTATTTCCTTCATTCTACTCCTCTTTGGTTTGTCTGCTTTGACCCTAAAGTATGGTTTGTATACCCAGTGATACTCCATTGGAGAACACTCATTGTTCTTTTGTAAACAGTTGTTAATTGGAGATAGTTTCTTGGTTAGGAATTAGAGCTCATGTTCACTTCCACTCTCAGCATTGTGACCCCATCTGATTTAGACTTCTGCAGTCTCTGTGTCTGTTGCCACAATCTTTGCAAGTTCATATGTGCATTAATCCTGTTGTGTCTGAAAGGCATCATTTGCTTGGTCTCTTCCATCCCCTCTGGATTTTACAATATTTCCAGCCTCTCTTCTACAGAGTTCCCTGTGCACTGAGAAGAGATATTTGATTGCGATATTTCATTTAGAACTGAGTTTTCCAATGTCTCTCACTATCTACACATTGTCTAGTTTTGTGTCTCTGTATTAGTTCCTATCTATTGCAGGAGGAATTTTCTCTCACGACTGAATGAGATACTAATCTATAGATTTAGGAGTCAGCCTTGGCAATAGCCTGAATAGTTTGGGAGTTTCAGTGGGAGCTCCTTTGGCTAACAATTCAATGAAATGAAACCCATTTCATATACTGGAAGTTTAGATTAGTGGGAAAGGTTGTCTAATCACAGCCTTGTCTCTCCCTTCATTTGATGCCTCTTTTTAAATTTTATGTTTATATTTTAAGAAGCTTCTACTGTATGTAGGTTTCCATAAGACTCCTCAAAAATAGTTCTTACTTTTAGTTTCCCTTCTCTATATTTCCTCCCTGCCTTTGCTACTGTTCTATTGGTATGAAAAGACATGATAGCAAAGGCCACCTTTACAAAAGAAAATATTTAATTAGAGGAATGTTTACAGTTTTAAGGGGTTTGTCCGTGATTGTTATAGCAAGAAGCAGATATGCATGGAACTGTAGCAGTAGCAGAGAGTTTTATATCCTTAGCCAAGTGCAGGAAGCAGAGAGAAAGAGACACTGGCCCAGACATGTCAAGTGAAATGTCACAGCCCAGTGACATACTTCCTCCAACAAGGTCACACCCATTCCAACAAAGCCACACCTTCTAGTACTTCCCAAACAGTTTCATTAATTTGCTTATATACACTTTGAGCTTAAGTCTCACTTCCACCGCTAAATTTATAGGTCTTATATATAAAATATTACTGTTATCTTCTAGTAGAATATACATAATAATATAAAATAATATCCTTATTATCTAGTGGAATATATATAACACATATGAAGTGATATCTAGTAAAATATAAGCTCAGATTTTATTTATGAGGAAGGATTTTGTTAACTGGATTCACAGCATTATACAATGCAGAGCAAAATGAGTGACCAAAAATGATTAATGGGCTTCTTTGTTATCAAACTATTTCTGTTCTTTCCAGATTGGAAGGCTTCACAAATTTTAAGTTATCACTAAAACAAAAAGGGACAGTTAATCATGAAATAAATAGATAATATTCACCCACTTATGAAATTTGTATAACTTAGTGTTATATTATTTCTTTCTGCTTTATCCTGTTTCATTTTTCTCTCTCCTGGATGTTTAACATTGGACTTGTTCAGAGTTTATTGCAAGCTTATTTTTTTAAGTTTATTTGTGGAGTATCTATAGCATCAGATCCAGGAGGATTTTGTAGCTGAGAGGGAGCAACCATGTTCCCTGTGTCCTTTCTCTTCTAAATGAGAGCCATTTGCATTGCTAAACCAGGTAATCTATATCTGCAGTAAAGAATGTTAAGTCAGCATGTCAAGGGAGACGATGACATTAGCCAGTGCAAGAAAGCAATGTAAATCCTAAAAACGTCCCTCTGGCTAGAAATATCTGAGTTCATTCAAAGATTCATGTCTTGAAGAATAGCAAATCTTTCATGATTTGTTCATTAAAAAGATGATACGTTTCAGGAAATGAAACAATTAAACATTCCTAGATTATGCATAATATAATACATTTGCTCCCCCCAAAAATACAAAAACAAAAAAAACGAACAAACAAATAAGACTATTGTTGAATTTCTCTCCATGGCCATAGATTGACAAAGGGTTAAAACTGTTTGGTCCCATAGCTGCGTCTTCAGGTAATGCTATGTCCAGTTTTCTGAGGAACTGCCAGACTGATTTTCAGAGCACCAGCTCAAATTCCACCTACAATGAAGGAGTGTTCCTCTTTCTGCACATCCTCACAAGCATCTGCTATTACCTGAGTTTTGATCTTAGCCATTCTGACTGGTGTGAGGTGAAATCTCAGGGTTGTTTTGATTTGCATTTCCTTGATGATTAAGCATGTTGAACATTTCTTTAGGTGTGTCTCAGTCATTCGAGTTTCCTCAGTTGAGAATTCTTTGTTTAGCTCTGTACCCCATTTTTAAATAGGGTTATTTGGTTGTCTAGAGTCTAACTTCTTGAGTTTTTTATATATTGGAATTAGCCCTCTATTGGGTGTAGAGGAAAATCTTTGTTAAAATGATTTTTTTTTTTTAGAAGTTAAGCCAGGATACTTTAGAAAAGCAAGTACAATTCATGAACTGAATGTTACAAAAATACATTTTGCTTCACTGATTGCTGTTCTATAGCTATTTTTTTTAAGTCTTATAACCTGTCAGTGTCTATGAGTAATTTCCATAGCCAAAAATTGAGAAAATTTGTTTTTATCAAAATTTTGCTTTTGCATTTTTCCAAAATATAAAGATTAAGAAGTAATGGCTAAGTGTCACTTAAAAACTGAATTTATAATAGGAGTTACTTTCCAGTACCTTTTAAGAAAATGAAGATAAAAAAATCAGTCTATTAAAACTGATTTTGATGAAATCATATTTTACAGTGATATATAAAAAAATGTACTCACATTTTAAAGATACAAGTGTAGACAGTAGAATCGTCATCATTTCTAGGTCTGATTTTTCATCATTTCTTATGTTGTCCAAGTATTAGCCAGAATAAATCTTATGTTGTAAAATCTAACCATGTTAAAATTAAAATAGGCAACAATATATTAGTGCTTTTCAATATATAGCAGTAAAATAATAGTCATTAATAGTTAGCAAAGTTTTGAGTCTTATGATAAAATCAACTAAGTCAAATGAATATATCAATATAAACTTCAGTTTTATTGTTTGCTCAGGAATAATGCAATTTATTATAATGAATATTTAAGAGTTGACTTAAAGTAAATCTCAGAATACTGAAGGAAAGACCATCTTTTAATCTACTCCAGAAATATATATCAGACTCATATTCCTGGTTAATCAGTGAAATACCTCTGCAAACATTTAACGTTGGATATTGGATATACCAGTTTAACAAACATGAAGGAATCTGTCTCAAATGAGATCTGAATATGATTCATGTAATTTACCAATGTATAGCGTTATTTAACATTAATTAGCTTCCTCAGTATTTCATAATATGAATTTCTTAACAACTCATGATACTTTCTGTTTAAACAGTTATGATGCTGTAACCATGTCTATAATGAAGCCACACACACACACACACACACACACACACACACACTCTCCTAAATATACTCCATCCTAAACTCACTCACATACTAAAACCATTTGTGTATCTATTTATATTTCTAAAATTATTCCTGATTATTAGGACTTAATGATATACAGCATTAGCTATTAGTAAGAAAAATATAACAACAACTAGAATATAATTTAAAAATTTGGGGAAATCTGAGGATATATTTTAAGCTGTAAGTTATAGTTAAACAACGTTTCCCACTAATGATATTTTCCTGCCATATTCTATATCACAATGCACATTTATGTCAGGTTGTAGCCAGTCTTAGCTACTTGGTGGAATCTTTTGTCCGATGCTTTGCCACCCCCATTTCACCCCCTATCACTAGATAGGAGCAAAGCAAGGAGAGAGGGGACAGAAAGAGGGAGAGAGAGAGAGATCTGAATCTAATTTCTTTTTTTGTTTGTTTTTGTTTTTTTCTTTCAGTTTGACTCTAACAAATTGTACCCAACCCCCACTCCCGCCCTCCACAGGACCATCAACCACCAGCCACACCTCTCAGGGGTCTAGATTTACATACTCTCTGAAAAGTTCACAGAATTCAAAACATCACACAATCTCAAAAAACTATCTACAGCTGGGAAAAGCACACCTCTGGTAGAGCAAGAGGCAGATCATAATCAGCTGCTGCAGACAGTTCTGAAGCATCCTCACATCCCTACCTCTGGGATTAAAACAGAAACCACATTCTTATAATATATCTGTGTATTTTAATGAAACCAAATTTCCAGAATTCTCACTATGTCAGGTGTACATTGTTTTAATACACATACATATAGAGAATATTCATACATACATCTTACATGACTTTGTATAATGTTTTACATGATGTTGCATAGTTCAAATAGGCAAATCACTTCATTCCTGTAGGTGCTAAATTTATTTAGTACCTTCAAGGAGAATAGTCTGAAATCCAGTGGATGTCCTTTAAATCTCTACACATATGCATAATAAATTTTACTATTGGACTATTTTGTTAAAGTTTCTGCATGACCAGGATAGGCGTATCCCCCGCTGTTAGTTTAATTAAAAACTTTTAACTAAACTCAGTCCTAATTGTAGAGTTTATGCTGTATGCAGAGAGACTGCTTTGGTAGTTATTTGTGCCTTTGAATCTTGCCCTGAAAACTCGCCTTAACGTGCTAATTAAGAGTGTGAAGTTGTTAACATTTCCTAAATAACTCAGTGTGATCCTTACTTTTCCTTTGCACCTGAAAAGCTGTGCACAAGTTTCTTCAGTGTGACATAGACATCAGGGCCCAATGTTCTTACAAAAATCATCCCAAGATTATATTCAGGAAAGTCATCTTTATTGAAAATTAAACCAGTTTTTCATTTATGGAAGGAATCACTTCTCTATAAATACTTGGAGAAATGCACAATAGGGTGATAGTTCATGGATTATCTATTGAAAAACTTTGGACATACTCATTTCTACTTCTGTATAGGACTGGGAATAGAAAGCAAGTTTAAGAACTTAAAATAACAGGAAAATGTATAATGTCAATTTTTATCTTTTAAAGAAATCTATAGCATGCTTCTTGACACTAACTGAATTAAATCCCTAATCAATTGCAAGTTGTACTCTCATAAGGAAACAAATGATAAAAGAACATGTGAAATCTGTTCTATCTGCAAGGACTTTACAGCAGGATTTAAGTTTTATAGGTTTTAGAGGTATATTTCAAATTTATGAAGAAGATTTGTTTCATCGATTGCAAACATATAGATAAAAGAACATCTCTTGGAGCTAGTGAGATGGCTCATGGAATAAGGTTCAGATACACAGAAGAAAAAGGTCAATTTCCACTCATTGTCATTTGGCCACCACATGTCTATTGTGACATGCATGTGTCCATACACACTCCGATACCAAAAAAATAAATTAATTAACAAACATACAAGCGAACAAAAACCCATCTCACATTTATTTTAATGTGTTTCAAGGTTATGTTCTAAGATAAGGAATAATCAAAATAGAAACAGCAAATGATTGAAATCCCTGTGGCTTTGAGGTTAGCTATTATAACAATTTGAACACAGAATGTTTTTCTCAGTCCCATGTAATTCAGGGTCACTTTTAAAATTCTCACCATAGTTCTCGAAGCCTTTGATATTCAGGTCTTCATATTGCTAATGATCTGACGCTCGGGAGATATTATACAGCAGCCCCACAGATCTAATACTTCATGTTCAGAAGAAAGATCTGTAAAGAATTACAGTTTATTGTCTACAAAATGAAGCTAATTGTATTCAGTTGAAACTGACAGTGAGTACATAGCTCGGGAAAACATTAAATTTGTTGCTGCTGCTCTCTATGGAGAAATGATTTGTTCTTAAGCTCACTAAATAACTGGTACACTATGCTGCAGCTAACACCCCTGACTATAGAAGAATGCTCTCTGGAAAAAGTCGAAGATGCTTTCCAATTTTCATATTTGCATTTATATCCTCATACAAGTTATCATTTTAATATTTAGTATTTTATTAGTTTTATATTCTCTTCAGATTTCCCACACAGATGATTTAGCCCATTTTCCAATAAATGAATATAGTCAGGTGGCACATAAGATCTTTTTAATCTCAAAGAAGGTAACATTATATGCCAGTAAATCATGTTCAATATCTCTAGGTGTACAGTGCCCTGTAAATGTTCAATTGGTTAGAAATGAGAAAAGAACAACTGTCTGCAAATTAAAGAGGGAAGAGTTTCATTTGACTCCCATTTTCAGCGTATAGTCAGCCCAACTGGTGACTCTGGACCTCACTATCTAGGCTACACTGATCTCCTACTCCTGGAAATCTTACCATCTCAGCCCCTCTTGGGTGCTGGGATCCCAAGCTAATTGTAGTATTGAAAGGAAATTAACCATCTCTCTATTGTTCCTTGATATATTATTCTATTCCAAATCTGCAAAGGAGATTAGAAACAGTAATTCTTATTTTTCTGTGTGCAAACATTACCTCATGGTACTTTATGTGGTTTCTAAAGCGTTAAAACTCCATTTGCTGAAAGCAACCATATCCTAAATACATGTATCTAAGGAGGAAAAAAAAAGAGCTTGGGTGGACTCCTCTATCTAGTAAGATCCTGTAGTTACATGATTAAAGTGGGAGACAGTGCTACCTTGTTTTAAGCTCATAGAGCAAAGCCCTTTAATTCCAGTAAATTCCCATTTATACTGTGATATATTCTTCAATGAAAAATGCTGGACTATAAAACAAAAATAAATTTTGAGTGGCTCTGTTTAATTACATGAAGATGAGACAATGTAAGCCCTGAATAGAACTGAAGTAGAACCTGCTGACGGCTATATTTGTAAAACTGATTTTAAAAAGAAGAAGAACTGTGGGTTATGTACTCATTTGCCATTGATTGTGTAAATTATGCAGTGTAATATGATGGCTGAAGCTAGATAAACTTTCCTAAAACGTATCAAGCATAATCGCTCTTAGGAGAAACATTTACCATCCTTAGCACTTGAATAGTTAAGAGTCGATTCAACCAAGATATAGCATTTTATATTTTATTATACAAATAATTAAGCACATTTAAAGTCTGATAGAGATGATTATTTTACACACAAAAATAGATTTATAGGTAGGATGACTTTATTTTTAATTTCACTGCTGGGAATCACGTCCAGAGCCTAGATAGATAATATACATATTTCAAATGACATTTTGTTTTTAGTTTTCTGATAGAGAAATATGAAAATCAATGACTTTGACTGAGGACATAGTCCATGATATCTTAACCCTGTAGTTACAGACTAATAAAATGCCTAAGTAAGGCAGGTAGGCGTTATTGAGGATTGTTTCATAAACTTCTGGCTAGTTCAATAAATGAAAGGATAAAGAACCTTGTTAGGTGAATGTAACAATCATAAAGTATTTTCTTGCTAATAAAAATTAACAATAAAAATGAACTTTTGAGTTAATATTTACTAAACTATAAAATAATATGCAGTCATGGAAAAAATGGACTCATAAAGTTATAAACTACGTAAAGGGAACAGCCATACAAGCACCCAACGGTCAAGACAGTGAACCGGGTCTGCCTCATACACCTTTGTGACCCTTTTAGATCACAGGGCCTTTCTCAACAAGTAATAGACATAATGATTGTTGTGATAATAACTTTTTTCTTTATATGTTTTCTAAATGGACTCCATATAGAAGATAGCATATGCCTTAAACACATAGCTTTTCAAAGTTTAATTATATGAATTTTAATGTTCATGCTTTTTTGTATTGATATTTGTCTTCAAATACTGTTTTCCTCCTTAACTCAAGAACAGATTTTTATTTTTATTTTTATTTTTATTTTTATTTTATTTTATTTTATTATTTTATTTTATTTTATTTTATTTTATTTTATTTTATTTTATTTTATTTTTTCGAGACAGGGTTTCTCTGTATAGCCTTGGCTGTCCTGGAACTCACTCTGTAGACCAGGCTGGCCTCGAACTCAGAAATCCGCCTGCCTCTGCCTCCCAAGTGCTGGGATTAAAGGCGTGCGCCACCACCGCCCGGCTTAAGAACAGATTTTTATAATGTGCAATTCATATCAAATTAACCATTTAAAAGTAAAGAATATGCTTTAGCATATTTATAGTACTGCATAGTCACAAGCTCCTCTATATAGTTCTACAACATTTCATGATATCAAAACAAATCCTGCACCTATTCAGAGGTGACATTCTATTCCTGTCTCCCCTTCCCTTCTGTCAGCCACCAGTGTTTTATGTCTCTGATGTTTCAGCTTCTCAGGGTATACACATAAATGGGATTATATAAGATGTGACCGTGTGTGCCTAGCTACTTTTATGATGAATAATATTTTCTACCTCCATTCACAAGTTTAGCAATTATTAGTGGTGTGTTACTTTGTACTTTTGAAATCCATTATACCATACACTCTCAAATTTGTTTATTTCTCCATCTGTTAATGGCATATTGGTGATTAAGAATCATGCCGATATGCTTCTAAATGTGTATGTATTCGCTAAAGTCCTTGCTTTTATTCTTTGGATATATACTTAGGAGCACAAGTGGTAAATATTTTACTATACATTTAACTTTTGAGACTCTCTCGTAGCACTTAAGACTTTCATATTCCTATCAGCAATGTACAATCATTACCATATATATACCTGCTCCCCAATACTTATTCTCCTTCAATGAAAAAACGTAGCCATCCCACTGCGTGTAAACTAGTATGAAATTGTGGTTTCGATTTTATTTTTCCAGTAACTAATGATGTTGAACATTAGTTCAAATATTTCTTGGCATTTGTATTCTTATTCTCATTTCGAGAAGTTATTCGATACTTTTGACCAGTTTTTAATTGGATCATGTAATAATAATAGTTTTAAATAATATTTTCATATTAATGGGTGAAGGCAACCAATATAATAGGTAGCTTGTAAAATTATCAGTTACTTGGGGATTAAGGTTAATGTGTTAACCTTTAACACATTATTTAATATGTTAAATGGGTACTGGGATAAAACTACCAACTAATCTCAGCAAATAATTTTATTTCTCTAAGTAGGATAAGCTGCCTCCACATAAAATCTATGCTACTAACGTTTCCAAGTCTGAAATGGAGCTGGTTCTCAAGTTTCTAAGGATGAGTTCACACATTTAAAAAGAAGAACAGACAGAAATCAAATTCCACTTAACATTCAACTCAGTTTGACAAAAAAATCCTGAAAACTTGTGCTTCTGACATGTACTTCTTGTACAAAACATCCTGTGCTTGTGCTTGTTTGTCCATTTGTGGAAGCATTGTGACATAATGTCAACTTTTCCTGGTCATATAGGAGGGTTTACTTGTACATCAGGAATACTGTTAAAATTAAAGATACCTTAGCTTTTACCAACGGTCAGGAAGCTGTGAACTCAGCCATGCTCTCAAGGAGAGCAGCAATGAAGATTGGAATCTGGCTAAGAAATGGGAAGACGGCCTAAGACTTGCCTTTTCCCCCAGAGCAAGCTTTCCCCTTGAATCCCTGTTCTCCCTGAAAGTAGCTAAACCAAGAAGCATTTACAATATTTCTCTGAAAATTCTAACTTCGAAAATAAAAGAATTCCAGGAAGATTGAAACAGAGAAACATACTAAGGTTTCAACTAAAATCTTGACATAATACAGTAAGAACAATGATGTGTGGGATGCAGCGGTGAAACACAAGTGTTCAGACCTGTGCTTTCACCTGCTGATTCATTTCCTTTGCCCCCAGACACTGAGTATCATATCTAGCTTTTAAACAGCAATTCTGATAGAGAATTTTTACTTTTTTAAAAATGAAGAGAAGCATCAGAAAGGATGATCCACTGTTCCCAAACTATTCTGATGCTATTTGCAAACTACTTCTTAATGCAAACCATAGCTATAGCATAGGTTTAAAATAGCCTTAGGATCAACCAGTTTGCCATTATAGCTCTTGTGATGATGCCTTTCCTTGGCTATATATATATTTTGAAGAAACTATTACATTTTTTTCAAGTTTTGGATTTAATATGATGATGATGTTATTGTTGTTGTTGATGATGATGATGGCTCAATCTCTGAGAGCTCCTAGGGGTACAAGTTAGTTGACTCTCTTGATATTCCTGTGTAGTTCCTATCTTCTTCAGGTCTTTCAGTCCTTCTCCAAACTCTTCCATAAGACTCTGTGACCTCTGCCCAATGTTTAGCTGTGCGTCTCTGCAACTGTTTTAGTCAACTGTTTCAGTCTCAGAGGACAGTTATTCTAGGCTTCTGTCTGTAAGCATATCAGAGTATCATTAGTAGATTCAGGGACTGGTGCTTGCCTGTGGGATGGGTCTCAAGCTGGGCAGGTTATTGGTTAGCCATTCCTTCAATCTCTGCTCCTTCCTTGTCTCTGCATATTTTTTAGATGGGACAAAGTTTGGTTCAAACGTTTGTGGGTGGGTTGGTGTCCTTATATTTCCATTGTGGGTCTTGTCTGGCTACAGGAAGTGGCCACTTCGTGTTTCATATACCACACTGGTCTGCATTTCACTTAAGGTCACTTGTATTGACTCTTGAGAGTTTCCCCTATCTCAGGTCTCTGTGACTTCCTAAAGATTTCTCCCATGTCTCCACCCCAGGCAACTGCTGATTTCCATTTGTTGTCCTGGTGCTCTGGCCCTCTCTCCTGTCTTCCCACACCTGATTCAAGCATTATCTTTTATGCCTTCCTTCTTGTTTAGCTTCTTTGGGTCTGTGGAGTATAGCATCGGTATTTTGTATTTTGTGGCTAATCTCACATAGAAGGGGAAATAAAATAATGATAAGAGGCAGATGGAGGGAGGGAACTGGGTGGGAGAAGGGATAGGGGAAATGGGGGAGAGGTTCAGGAGTGATAGCTAGATAGCCATGAAAATGAATGGAAATCTGCAACTGATGGGATGAGGAGGTGGGGAGCATCTCCACGATGAGACAGAAACATGGGATAAAGGCGGCACCAAGAATCAGTCGAGGTGACCTTCGCTGTGACTCACAGCATTGGAGACATGGAAGCTGAAGAGGCCACCTCCTGCAACTAGGCAGGAATCCAATGGAGAAATAGTTCTGATAGTGTCATATTGCACTGGCTTCTTTTGATTATGTTTTTGCATTGTCTTTAGCTAGCTAGTTGCCTCTGGTGTTGGCTGGCCTGGTAGATCCCAGCAGTAGTAAGCCACTGGGACTGGTTGTCCTGAATAGCAGCAGGCCTCCTAAAATGCAGTTAGAGCTGTGAGGTGTGTGGGGTGCAGGTCCTTGATTACAGATGGAAGAATGAACCGGAAGATGGAGCTTGTTCTCCTGCGTGTCCTGGGTTGGAGGTGTAGATCAGAAGATGGACTGTGTTAGGATGAAGTAGAGTTCATAGCTTCTGGGCTTGCTGGGGTTCTAGTAGGTAGGAGGGGGATTGGGGCATGGGTGTTGTTCCTGGTGGAAAAACGCCTTCCTGGAGAAAGTTGGAGCTTTAAAGTGAAGAGTGAGGTGCCAATCTGCTAATGCAGGTGCTATTGAGTCCATCTTTGTTGTTTGTGTGGTTTGTTTTCAAGGATGACCCCTCTACATTGGACTACCAATAAGGGAGCTCATCTCTGGGAGATGATTACATTCCTTTTCTCAGCAGTCAATAGTTGCCTATAGGTCTAGTGTTTGGACCTGCAAAATATTCTTCCTTCCCCATTAACATGTTCTGTTGATACTGGCATTGTTCTGTTCTTGGTTTTGCAATATTTACTCAGGGAGACTTTCACTAGAACTGACCTAAAACTAACTTAAGACCATCTCAGAGTTGTGTCCTGATACTCTGGCTCTTACAAGCTTTCCTCCCAGTCTTCCTTGATGTTCCAAAATCCACAGGATTTGCAGGACTTTTCATTTAGATGTATCTGTTGAGGATGGCCACTTCCATAACCTGTTGATCTCTGATATGTGTCCAGTTGTGCTTTTTTTTTTTTTTTTTTTTTTTTTTTTTTTTTTTTTTTTTGTGATGAACTCCATTTGCTGTAAAGAGAAGCTTGTTTGATGAGAAGCAGAAGCCACACTTATTCGTGGGTAAGGATAAGTTTTAGAATGTAGTCAGGTCTACAAAGTGATGGTACTACATTATTTTCTAAAGTCTCTCTAGCCACAGGAAGCTAAGTTTCCAGTACCACACAGGAGTTTCCTCCTGTTCAGTAGGCCTTAAATCCTGTTTGACATCTCTTCATTTCTGTCAGCGTATGAGTGTTTTTTATTACATCATCATTGCCCTGCTGGTAGTTGTGGTTCATAGGTGCTGCGGCTGAGTAGGACTGTTTAATTGCTTTCCATTTCTTGGCAGCTTTATTATGTTTTCTGGAACCGTGGAAGCTCAACTGCAAGAAAGAGGTTTTTAGGTCAGATCCAGCTTAAATCATCTGAGGCTTGTGTCATAAGTGCACAGTGTCTTCAGCAGTCAGTGACCCTGGATATTTAATTAAGAATCCAAGGCATGGCTCTCCTTTCTTAGAAGCAGCTTAAGACCTGGCTCAGTCTCAATTATCAGATAGGAAGGTTGGCTCAATAATCAGAAGAGCTTATCACTTGATCTATAGGGAATCACTTCTATGTCTTCAGTCAAGCATCACCACCAAAGATAATCTTAAAAAACAAACAGCAGCCTTGAGTCTACAAAGGTGAAAACTTCCATCTGTCAAAATAGATGGTCTGCTCATCAGAAGAATGTGAGACCAAATTTATTTGCAAGGTAAACTGTAGGCATACACCTAGCAGTTTGATAATACAAAAATATAGTGAGCATATTATTATTTATAATTATTTCTTTATAAGAAAATACTCCAAAGTTTACCTTAAAATATAAATATATAAAGAAAAGAGGATTTTTTTTCAGGCAAAAAAGTTATTTGTAATTCATACATGTTGGTAAAGAATACATTAGTTTTCTCCAATGGAGTGATACTGGGTAAATCAACCACACTCTCATTCTTAACTCTAGAAAATTGCCATTTCCCAATCAAGTCTTGCAGTATCAGTGATTAATTTTGCATCTGTGAAGCTAATCTAACACCAGAGACTCTGTTCCTTTGTTGTCTTAAAATTTAGAATCAGTGATCACTACTTTCCAACCCTGCTGTACTTTAATTTACACAACTGTTCTCTGCCCTTAAATCACACAAAGAACTTTAACTAACTCAGAAGTCATGTGTAAATCTCACCTGGAAGCACCCTTTCTCAGTGATTCTTTGCTCACTTATGCATTATCTCAGGTTTGTTGTTCAGGGTTGTCTATATTCTAGTCTATCGAAATGTCAACCGTATCAACTCAGCTGACTCTGAACTATGCCACATTTCATTACAAGAGCATTTGCCCTGTTGTTGCTCCATCTGCCAACCTAAAATAAAATAAAATAAAAAATAAAAACAAAAACAAAAAAATAAAACATACCAAATAAAGCAAAATGAATGAATGAATGAATGAATAAATAAATAAATAAATAAGTAAATACTTTTCTTAAGCCATGACATTTTGAGGACAATTGTTGAAAGTGAATATCGATCTACCATTTGTGTGTTCTACTTAAGACCAAGACTTTATGAATGGATTATATTCATAACTGTTCATTTTCTCGATTCAAATCTTGTTTATGTAAGCCCTAGGCACTTGAGAAAATTGATAAAACTTTTTTTATTGGCTATTTTATTTATTTACAATACAGATGTCATCCTCTTTCCCCATTTTCCCTCCCTAGAACCCGCATCATATCCCCCCTCCTCCTTTATGCTTTTATACCATTTCAATTACATGCATGTATTAAGGTCATTTCTAGGTTGAGGGTCTAGCAATACAATAGATGCAAATAGCCAAAAAACCAAGCAAATCAATAAACACAAATAGTCAAAAAAAAGGAAGGCATTAATCCCAATTACATAAATACTCCCATGATCACTGTTTCTAAGTGCTTATCAGTATGACCAAAGTGTCTGAGCCTACTTCCCTGTTCTAGCCCAAGATCATTTTCATGTCTAAAGCTTACTTCCTTATTCTAGCCTAAAATTTAGATTCCTGCCTGAAATTACTTCTTTGTTCTAGCCTAATATTTAGTTGCCTGCCTGAGATTACTTCTTTGTTCTAGCCTAAGATTTAGATTCCTACCTGAAATTACTTGTTATCGCATAATGTCAGATTCCTGCCTGAAGTCTACTTCCTTGTCCTTGGCCAATGTCAGATTCTTGTCTAGCAGCCCATTTTCTTGTCCTTGGCCCATGTCAGATTCTTGCTGAGCAGCCCCAAAGGCTCTGCTGCTATTTCTTTAGTGGTTATAGGACTATTTAGATGGTTTATCTAATCCTGATTTAGCTTTGGTTTCTGGTATCTGTCTAGGAAATTGTCCATTTCATCCAGATTTTCCAGTTTTGTGGAGTATACTCTTTTGTAATAGAATCTGATGACTTTTTGAATTTCCTCAGTTTCTGTTGTTATGTCTCCCTTTTCAGTTCTGAATTTATTAATTTGGATATTGTCTTTGTGCCCTCTGATTAGTCTGGATAAATGCTTATCTATCTTGTTGATTTTCTCATAGAACCAGCTCTTGGCTTTGTTGATTCTTTGTATAGTACTTTTTGTTGCTTGGTTGATTTCAGCCCCGAGTTTGATTATTTCTTGCTGTCTACTTCTCTTGGGTGTATTTGCTTCTTTTTGTTGTAGAGCTTTCAAGTGTGCTGTCAAGCTGCTAGTGTGTGCTCTTACCAGTTTCTTTTTGTAGGCACTTAGAGCTATGAGTTTTCCTCTTAGCACTGCTTTCATTGTGTCCTATAAGTTTTGGTATGGTGTGCATTCATTTTCATTAAATTCTAAAAAGTTTTTAATTTCTTCTTTATTTTTTTCTGACCAAGTTATCATTGATTAGTTCTTCAGTTTCCATGTGTATGTGGGCTTTCTGCCATTCTAATTGTTTTTGGGACCACTTGCTTGGAAAATTCTTTTCTAGCCTTCTATTCTGAGATAGTCTTTCTTTGTCATTGAGGTGCTTTTCGCGTATGCAGCAAAATGTTGGGTCCTGTTTATGTATCCAGTCTGTTCGTCTATGTCTTTTTGTTGGGGAATTGAGTCCATTGATGTTAAGAGATCAATTAAGGAGAAGTGATTGTTGGAGTTATTTTTGTTATTAGAGGCGGAGTTATGTTTGTGTGGCTATCTCCTTTTAGGTTTGTTGGAAGATTACTTTCTTGCCTTTTTTAGGGTATAATTTCCTTCCTTGTGTTGGTGGTTTCCCTCTATTATCCTTTTTAGGGCTGGATTTGTGGAAAGATATTGTGTAAATTTGGTTTGGTCATGGAATATCTTGGTTTCTCCATCTATGGTAATTGACAGTTTTTCTGGGTATAGTAGCCTGAGCTGGCATTTGTGTACTCTTATGATCTGTATGACATCTGTCTAGGATCTTTTCACTTTTATAGTCTCTGGTGAGAAGTGTGCTGTAATTTTGATAGGTCTGCCTTTATATGTTATTTGATCATTTCCCCTTACTGCTTCTAATATTCTTTCTTTGTTTTGTGCATTTGGTGTTTTGATTATTATGTGATGTAGTGAATTTCTTTTCTTATCTAGTTTATTTGGAGTTCTGTAGGCTTCTTGTATGTTTATACGCATCTCTTTCTTTAGGTTGGGGAAGTTTGTTTTTTTTTTTTTTTTATAATTTTGTTTGGCCCTTTAAGTTGGGAATCTTAGCTTTCTTTTATACTTATTATCCTTAAGCTTGGTCTTCTCATTGTGTCCTGGATTTCCTGGATGTTTTGGGTTAGGAGTTTTTTGCATTTTGTGTTTTCTTTGACAGTTGTGTCAATGTTTTCTATGGTATCTTCTGCACCTGAGATTCTCTCTTCTATCTCTTGCATTATGTTGGTGATGCTTGCATCTGTGACTCCTGATTGCTTTCCTAGGTTTTCTATTTCCAGGGTAGTCTCCCTTTGTGATTTCTTTATTGTTTCTACTTCCATTTTTATGTCCTGAATCATTTTGCTCAATTCCTTCTTTTGTTTGGTTGTGTTTTCTTGTAATTCTTTAAGGGATTTCTGTGTTTCCTCTTTAAGGGCTTCTACATGTTTACATGTCTCCTGTATTTCTTTGGGAAAGTTATTTATGTCCTTCTTAAATTCTTTTATCATCATTATGAGAAGTGATTTTCAATCTTAATCTTTCTTTTCTGGTGTCATCAGGTATTCAGGACTTGCTGTAGTGGGAGAACTAGGTTCTCATGATGCCAAGTAACCTAGTTTTCTGTTACTTATGTTCATGCACTTGCCTTTCACCATCTGGCTATTTATAATGCTACCTTCACTCACTATCTGACTGGCGCCTGTCTGTCCTGTTATCTTGGCTGTGTCAGAACTCCTCAGAGTCCAGCTGTTTCTGTGATCCTCTGATCCTGAGACCCTGGTTGTTGTAGATACTGGGAGTCAGGCTGCTTCTGGGCTCCTGAAATCCTGGTGTGCCCAAGCTTTTGATATTCTGTGATTCTATTATCCTATGTTGCTATGTATAGAGCTCCTGTGAGTCAAGCCTCCTCTGGGTTTTGGGGGGATTGGGTACAGAGCTGAAGCTTTATGGCTGCTCCAGGTGCAGATAGGAAGGGTTCTGTGCCACTGGCCTTGAGGAAGTTTCTGGATCCCAGGAGGTCCCAAATTACTCCCTGTTTGGGGAGGGGTGTTCTCGGCTTATTCATCTACACCTGGACATGTTAGAACTCCTGGGAGTCCAGCCTCCTCTGGGTTTTGGAGGGTTGGGTGCAGAGCTGAAGCTTTAGGGCTGCTCCAGGTGCAAACATAGACAAGAAGGGTCCTGTGCCACTCATTGATAAACCTTTATATGTCTGATTTTTTTCTCATTTATATAGAGTAATGATAATAGAATTTACCCTAAAAATTATTTTAAATTGAATGAAGTCAACATAAGTAACATTATAAGACATAACCTGAAGTATTGCTGAAAACCAGCATCAGCTTGGGAGAGGGTCCTGAGGAAGGGGATGTTTGGGAGCAGCAGATGAATGACTTGGAGTTAGCAGTGGATTCAAACTGACTATTGGGATCTACTTGAGATAACTGTCTGCTTGTTATCACTGTCTCAAGATAGTGTTTTGCTCAAGATAACTCTCTCTTGCAGACCAAAGCCCAGTCTTTTCTTTCGTATAAGCTGCTTCCTTGGGAATAGCATATCAATATCGATTAAGTCATTTACCCCAGGTTCCCTTTGGATTATTCCATGAATCAGCATTTTATGACCTTAGTTCCTTGACTCTAAAACCAAGGCCACATGGCCAAAGCTGCTGAGTTGTGCAGCTTGCTGGAACTGTAACATGGCCCTACTTTTCTATTACATTGTCACTAGCCTTCTGTTTTCCAATTCCTACACTGCCTACATAAACTAGGCTGTCCTGGAATTTGATCTGTAGATAGACCATAAATTCAAAGATCTGAGTGGCTCTGTCTCCTAAATTCTGTGGTTAATGGCATGTACCAATATGGCTGGGCCTAAGTTTTTCATGGCCACTATTCACCAAGATCTGTAACAAAAGCCTGTGTCTTCCAGCCTCAAGGTCCGGATCACTAATGTGCCCTTCATTTCTGGATTATAGTACACTGCAGATTGAGAGTCCAAACTACTCCTTGTTTGACTGCAAAGACAAACATTAAGTTAAACTGGTGGGATCTTGCCCTTAGATCACCACTCCCCAAATCTCTTTATCTCCTTCCTTAATATGTTTCTGACAAAGCTGGCTCATTAGCATAGCTGCCTTTGGTTTTTTTTTTTTTTTTGGTCTGTGAAGCCCCTTGTGCAATTTATATTGCATACTTATATTTTGCATAGTTGAGAAATCCCATTAAGAACAGTTCTTAATACATACTGATTTATGTATTCTTGAACTCAGGTTTTCAGAGTTCTTTCCTACAGCCTTAATGACTCTCCTAAAGGTCACAGCTATCAGACTACTGAGAAACACCAGACATATTCTTGATTCCTGGAATCATTCTGCTTATGATTATCATAGAGTCATTAACCTTGGCAGGAAATACATTCCCTGAAGAAAGAACATAAAGTAAAATATATACATTGTTATACAATCAAGCCTTACACCTACCACAACTGTCAGCACTCAAGAAGACCCATGCCCTGCTGTCTCTGCTCCAGGGACAGGAACTGTGTCACACTATCCCCTTTGTGGCCATGCTGGACATGGCAAAATTCTTAAAATCACATATATGTGCTATATCTAACCACCTATCTTTTAAAGGCATATCATTGTTTGATCCTTGGCCATTTGATGATTATGGCATGTTTTCTTATCTGTACTTCTATTTCACCCATCTTCAAGCAGAATGCTTTTCATGTGTAAGTGATATCATTCCTGTAAGTCTTTCTCAGTAATTTCCACTGTAGTTATATTGAACTTATAATTAATCAAAATGAATAACTAACAGGAACCTCCCTGATGTTCTAGACCTATCACACACCATTGTAATTTCTTGCTTTGCACCCTTCAACTGGAGGTAATCCTCTGAACAACATTCTCACCTGTCTCTGGTCCTATATGTGTATAGCAGTAATAAATGTTTGTGTAACCAAATGCTTTTTAATATAATGTATAGAAATACCAGAAATATTTAAAAAATAGAACCATTAAAAATAACTAGTATTTCAGGAAATGAGAAAAATGATTGCGCAGACTACAACATAATACTGTTGGACTGGCCTCATTTTCTGATATTATTTCAACATCTTAAACAGTATTTCTTGCTTTTTTAAATATAGAATGCTTCAAAATCCATCCCTTATTTTTTATTCAGATTTCCCTTTATTTTCACTGTGTCATAACTAAAGTTCCATATGGTTTTTGGTTTTGACATCTGTTTTACCATAAGAAGTTAGTATAATATCTGTCTTCTCAGAGAACACACTCTAAGAATTATGTAAGTGAAAACATTTAAAATACCATTATGATGAAATTCCATCAATGGCATGGTAAAAGGATCCAAAATATTTGTAAAATATTCTTAAAACTTTAGGCGAGATAGTACATAATCTAATAACTAGTTTTAGGAAAAGGATATTGTCTTGGACAAAGACTAATGTTAGAAATTTTCATGTAAAAAACTATTTACCACAAAGTCTCTTTGCACTAAACTTTTGCCATTTGAGCATTAGTTTCAAGTTTTGTAGTGAATTGAATGCTTTGTTGTTGTTATTAGTGGTGGTGGTAGTGGTGGTGGTAGTGGTGATGATGATGATGGTGATGATATTGATGATATTGATGGTGATGACTTCATTATAATGGTACCATCAAAACTTAGTTTCAATCAATATTTTTGTTAAACTTAGTAGTTAATATGCTATTTATAATAGCAATTTTCTAAAGATATTCCCTGATAAGTATACATTGCTGTAACATTTTTGTATATAGAATCTTCAGTGATTCTTCTTGTTTACATGATTCAATCTAAACTTTACCTGATTGCTTCCTTCTTTTCTATGCATGCCTGAATATTTGAATATTCTGTGGTCAGTATTGTAGGCTCCATGACACTTGTGTATCCATATGCTCATGACGTTGTCCATGGATTTTGCTGCCAAGAACTCTTTTTTTTTTTTTTTATATATAGACTGTGGCTTTCTTCTGAATGTTTGGAACTACTGCACAAGTTGCCTCTCAATTACAATATGTATATCAATCATTCTGAAATATAAATTCCTTATTTCACACTCTGAGAACAAAGTAGGAAATTTATTTCTAAAATGGGTTGTGTTAAATTACAGTCTATAGCAAAATATTTCTATTTTTTAAACTGCATAATTTTTAAGGATCAAGAGCCATTCACTTATATAACCATAGAAGATGAAAGGAAGTAAAGATTTAGTAAATATCAAACAGGTGGACAGGCTGATAATTCTAATTCCTGTATCTCAAATATTTATTCATTTAATAGACTTTTATGACTCCAATTCATTCATTACAAGTTATTTCTTTGAACCTACCTTCTGAAATTTAGGAGATACTAATTATGTTCTGAGAATAAAATGGAAAGAAAAAAAAGATATGGATCAGTGTACAAAGAAAATTGAAACGAAAAGACATTAATGAGAAATTTTCAGTACTTTCCTTTCATGGTTTGGATTGACTTTCTCTTAACCACTAAATATAGCATTTATTTTATGCTATTTTATATTATTGTATGTGAAGATAATTTTAATGTATGAATATTATTTATCATATATTCTGGTGTTTACATTTGTGTTATAGATAACTTTATTTTTTAAAATTTAAACTTTACATAAATAGCATTGCACTTGAACAACAGTGTTAAACAAACTCAGACTGAGGGTCATCTCTGTCATTTATTATTGGTATAATCTTGACCAAGTATCTGACACTTATATTTGAAAATACTCTTTCTCTAATAATGTTTCTTTGGAGATTTGATTAGATATTATATACTAAGCTCCCAGTAACACTCAATACACAGTAAACTTTGATATAGCTTGTATATTAATCTTTAGTTATTACTATTGAAACAATGCATTCTTCCTAGTTAACTGATACTACATAAAACTTTTGTCAGCTTGCTCTTGGAAGTTGTATATCTTTTGATAATTTCCTGTTCTCTGCTCTCAAAACACAGTATTTATCTTTATGTGCATCTTTAAAAAATCCTCTTTCTGAAAACAGTAACCTCCAAAACACAAGCCAGCCTGCCTTAATTACAAGCTAAGGAGTCACTATATTTTGGTTTTTTTTTTTTTCTCCCTTCTGATTTTGAATCTCGCATAACTGCCCTGGGTAAAGAGAACTGTCTGAGAATATTAGTGCCTCAGAATCTGCCTCCTTCTGATACTGGAACAGTGTGTAACATGCATAAGTGTCGTCATTGTGCTTCTCCTATTGTCCTTCTGAAGGCCTCTGATTGCTCCACTCCAGAACTGTGTCATATGATATTCAATTGTTTATGTGTAGAAAAATCTATTTTGTATGACAATTAACTCTGTCGCATCATTTTAACTATTTTAATTTACATATTTGATATTTCTTTTAAAAAACGGTTTCTTTAGTGATTTACACAATTTTTTTTTCTAATTTTCCATTAAGACTTTGCAAGTTAACCTAGATCACACTGGGCTTGATAATGTATGTACTTGGGAGAAAGAATCAGAACAACCTAGAGTTCTATGCTACCCCTGGTTAAATAGAAAATTGGAAGCTATCATGTGCTACATGTGACATTGTCTAAAGAAAACAAAATAAAACCAAAAAGCAAGCAAGCAAATAAAGAAACAAAATACTCACACACACCAAAAAGCTTAAATCACTAACAAAAGTACAATAAATTTACTGATTGAATTAACCTTTACAGACATGTTTTCTCATTGGCAGTAATTTAATTGTCAAAGATTATTTTCTTTATCATATATTTAGAATAAATTTTGAAATAAGTGTGTGTGTGTGTGTGTGTGTGTGTGTGTGTGTGTGTGTGTGGCTTAGAATAGACCACACTAGACCAAATGGTTCCAAGTGGGGTTTGTTCAGGAGACAGGGCAAAGGTGGGAAGGGGAGAAGAGGAAGAAGATGGAAGAAGAGAGGAAGAAGAGATCAAGTTCAGGGGTTCTGCCTCTTTTATATGGGCAGTGACATAGCCTCTCCTAGTTAAAGGTAAGGTAACCAGGTGGATCCTAGGAATGTATGGAAGTTGCATTGGCAAAGATGTAGGAGTCTCCTAGATGTATGTCACTGGGTTTGGAGCCTGATACCAACATACCTCCCTTTTTCTTATTATAAAGAAAAGAAAAACAGGGGAGGGGAAGCCGATGGTGAAAGGGGAGTCAGGGTGCCATGTCTCTTAAACTACTTTCTGCTGTGTAGAGATGTAGTCCATTTTAGGGAGTAGCTGGCTTTCACCATCGGGGTCCACTTGTTAGATGTGTGCATCAGGTTCCTCTATGGATGGCGGCTGGTAATCCTGTAACAGGAACTGATTAATAGTTTGGTTAGAAATAATAACATCAGGAGGATGACTAAAAAGGGTGATACAAAAGAGAGTATCTACTTTTATATGGGGTTCTAAAAGTCTCAGAACTGGAGGTCTCATGTTTCCTAAAAACAGCATTCTTCTTGGAGGAACCTGCGAAGACTATCTTCTTTAGCTGTCAAAACATCTGACCCCCAGTGGTTCTGAAGCACCACAGCTGGAATCCCATGGATCTTGTATGTAGAAGAGTGTCTTGCAGTGTTGGTAGAAGAAATGGTTGGTCTGTTATCTGTGGTCCTAGCATATGTATCTGACAAGACCAATATGGGCAGCCTCCATAATCATCTGGCCAGTTTGTACAATAATCTTCTATCTGGTCAAAGAGAAAGCAAGTATAGAGAACACAATATTTAGATGGGACAATAGATATAGGGATGATAGCAATTTGGATTAGTTCTGGGCATCTGGCTATGAAGCAGTTTCCTGACCCTATTTGCAAAGACTGTTTGTTATCTGTGGGGAATCTCTTGATCTTGAATCTCCAGATGGAAGGGCTGACCTGGATAGAAACAAGCAGCAAGGGGAGGACGAGAAACCCATGTCTAGTCCAGTGAGGTCAAGCTCGGCTGCTGGAGTGGAGTCTCATTTTCTGGGATTGAGGGCAAGGGGGGGGGGGGTGATCTCGACATCCTCTGGAGCTCAAAAGACCATGGTCCTGTTAGGATCGACATGTATGAAGAGGAGTTGATTTTAGGTGAGACAGGTCAACCCAATGAGGGAGTCCCTCAAGTTTAGCAGCTGTAGGGGTCACAAGAATTACCTTAAAAGGGCCCTGCCATTTGGGAGAGAGGGGTAAAGGCTGATGATCTGGAGGGGAGAGAAGAACTTGGTCTCCAATGTTGACAGGCAGTGACAGTGTATGGTCGAGGTAGATGGTGGTCAGCAAAGTTCCATAAGAGAGAACGAAAGTGACAAAGTAATGGAGTGAGTATATAGTCTGGGAGGGGAGAGCATTTAGGTGAACAACCAGGAGTTAGAACTGGATGTCCATACATGAGCTCAAAGGGTGAGATGTGGAGGGGCCACTTGGGGAGAACTCATAGCCTGAAAAGAGCCAGAGGTAGGAGTTTTACTCAGTCAAGATGAAGTTCCTGTGTCAGCTTAACAAGAGTAGTTTTTAAAGAGCAGTTAGTTCTTTCTACCTTAGCTGAAGATTGAGGGTGGTAGGGAATGTGGACATGCCAGGGGTTGTCTAGGGCCTTAGATAGAATTTGAGAAACCTGGGAAGTAAATTCAGGACTATTATCTGACTGGAGGGAGGCTGGGACACCAAATCAGTGGATGATCTCTCAGAGGAGGAGATCAGAGACTGTATGAGCACTATTGTTAGTTGTGGAAAAAGCCTCTACCCAGCCTGAGAAGGTGTCCATGAAGACCAGAAGGTACTTGACACGTTTGATAGTGGGCGTGTGGGTAAAATCAAGTTGCCAGTCAATTCCAGGAAGGGAACCTCTAGCCTGATGGGTAGGAAAAGGGGTGCTACAATACCTTGATTTGGAATATGGCATCTGATAGATTTGCAAGAAGCAGTGATAGATTTTAAGAAACTTAAGCCCTCAGAAGTAGGCTGTAGGTAGGTCTTAACAAAATAAGACAACACTTGGCTGTTAGATGAAACAGTTGGTGAAGATAGGACAGAGTTCGATGAGTGTCAGGTGGTGTAGGTGGGGATGTGCGTTGTAGTATAAGAATGTCCTGGGGAGGGTGAGATGAGTCTAGACCCCTAAGGACACAGCTCTAGCTGCCTCATCAGCTCGGTTGTTTCCCTTGGAGACAATAGAGTCATTGGTCCAGTGGGATCTGCAGTGGACAATCCCAAAAGCTGTGGGGAAATGGGAGGCCTTTGCATGGCATAATTTGGTTTGTATTAGTTACTGATCCTTTGGTTTGTATTAGTTACTGATCCTGGTAAGTAACCTGTGCTCCTTCCAGATAACAGTGTGGGGCAGGAGGATATGGAAAGCATATTTGGAATCTGTGTAGATATTGAGGGATTGTCCCTGTGCCAGCTGGAAAGCACAGGTAAGGACTATTAGTTCAGCCTGTTGGTTGGTGGTATGAACAGGAAGGGCCTGTGCCTCCACCACCTTGGTATCTGACACTATGGCATAGCCAGCTTTCCTGGCACCTTCATGTAGAAAGGACCTTCTGTCTGTATACCAGGTATTGATGGCTTAAGGCAATATGTCCTCCTGTATGTGTGAAGGAAGAGGTTCCTCTAAAGTTTCAGTGCAGGAGTAACATAGGGAATAGTTAGTATTAGCTTGAGGAAGAAGATTGAAAATATTAAGAAGTAGACATGACTAAAAGGTGAGGGTGGAGTCTTTTATTCAAGCTACCTGAAGAGAAAGAACCCTGGAGGGAGGTAGAATCTTTAAGCTTTTATAAGTTAGGAACTGTGACAGGTTGTGAGAAGAGAGGACAGTTATAGGCAATCCCATGGTTGGTTTCCTTGACTCTCGAATAAGGAGTTTAGCAGCTGTTAAGGTATGAATACATGGTGCCCATCCATGGATGGTTAGATCTAGTCTTTTTGACAAGTATGCTACAGTGCAAAAAAATGGTGCCAGTTTGTGACCTAAAATTCCAAAGGCAAATCCCTCTTTTTCATTTATGTAGAAGAAAAAAGGATGAATCAGCTCAGAGAGATGCAAGGCTGGGGCCTTAAGGAGGGCCTGTTGGAGCCTTTGAAAGGGCTTAGTAACAGGTTTGAGAAAAGGTTCATGGGTGAAGCCTAATGCTGCTTCATATAAGGGGCGAGAAAGTAGGGAAAATGAAGGAATCTAGGAGCGTAGAAAGCTAGCCATTCCTAGGAATAATAAAATCTCTTCCTTTGTAGAAGAAACAGAGACTGAATCAGATTCTTTCTATCTAAGGTAATAGCCTTGTGGGTTGGGGTAATTGTTAGTCCCAAATAGGTGACCTGAGGAGTAGACAGTTGTACTTTAGAAGGTAAGATCCTTTAGCCTCAACTGGAAAGGAAATTTAGAAGAGCAGCAGTGTGAGCTAGGCTAATCTCTAGAGAAGGGCTACAGAGAAGCACATCATCTACATAAAGTAAAATCTTAGATCCAGGGAGAAATAAAGAGAGCAAGTCAGAAGCCAGGGCTTGGCCAAATAGGTGTGGGCTTTCCTGGAATCCCTGAGGTAGAACAGTCCAGGTAAGTTGGGTAGAAAAGTGGGTGTCAGGATCTGTCCAGGTAAAGGCAAATATGTCCTGTGACTGGATGTCTAGACGGATAGAGAAAAATGTATCCTTGAGATCTAGGATTGAAAAATGAGAAGTCCTAGTAGAAAGAAGTGTGTAAGGGTTAGCCACAACAGGATGGAGGGGAACCACTGCAGAATTAATGCATCTGAGGTCTTGAGCCAGTCGATAGGTACCGTTAGGTTTTTAACTGCTAGTATAGGGGTGTTAAAGGGGGAAGAGGTAGGGCAAAGGATTTTTTTTAGGGGGTCAGAAATGATAGGCTTAAGTCCTCTGAGGCTCTGGAGGGGGAGAGGGTATTGAGCTTGGGTGATGTACCTGGTAGAGTCCAGTAACTAGATGACAACAGGAGAATGATGTTTAGCAACAGAGGGTTTCTGGACATTTCAAACTCTGGGATCCCCCTGAGAAGCTGGTAAGGGAAATAACATGTTAGTGTTAGTAGGTTGACTGGCTAGAAGAAGGAGCAGAGAAACTGCTGGCGAGCTTGGGTTTAGATGAATAAAGGGAGCAAAGGAAATTGAAGCTCCCAACTTAGCTAAAATATCCCTTCCCAATAAGAAGACAGGACATGTAGGCACAAATATAACTAGTATATTAAGCTTGTAGTTTGTATTAATAACATCATCATTTAAAATTGTTTTAATGAGAAATAAAGCATGTATATATTATTCAATATAACATTTTTGATTATAAATCTTTTTTTACCTGAAACCAACATACATTTATTCTGCCCATCCTTAGAGTCATGATCGAATAGTAGTACAAATAACTAGCCGTTTTATATAAGGCCTGTTTTTACAAATATGATAAAGAAATTCTAGCTAAATTGACTCAACTTTAATTGACTTTTTAGTTTTAAAATGAAAATTTAAATTGACCTCATTCTTTTAAAATATTCACATCACATAAACTAAGAGTTTGTGTTTCAGTATAGACATTATCCTTCCATTTTAAACAGTCAGAAAAATGGTGCTAGTTACAATTACGGATCTTATTCATTTTCTGCATTCCTATTCATGACAAAAATCCCTGAGAGTCTACTTTATGAAAAAAGAAAAAGATTGCAAGCATAGAGAAGAAACTAGAGAGACTAAAGTTGCACAATTACTTCTGGAAATATGTCCCCGGTTGACCTAAGGGTGTCATTAAGTTCCACACTGTTTCTTTATTGTCAAACTAAGAAGCAAGACTCTTAACATGAACCATCATGACACAAGTTACAGGACATAGTATGCACATGAACATAGATACAAGATGTTTAAAACCCAACATGATGGATAGATGTAGGAAAGTGACAACATAATTTCTAGTAATTGATATCTATAAAGGTACAGTACATTACACACCAGGTAGTAGAATGGAAAGCATTTTTACTAACTACAATTTGAGAAACTATGTTAAGGAGAGAGAATTTTAAAAGAAAAGTAGGTGGACTGTGATAGTTAATGTTAATTATCAGCTTGACGGTCAGTCTAGAATCACTCAAAGACACCCTCAAAACATGCTTGTAGGTATGCTCCAAGCACCTGCTGTTTTGACTGCTCTTCTATCATAGAGTACACCCTTGAACTGTGAGCCATTACATGCCAGTTGTTCTTTAGCTTGCTTTTGTTCAAATATTTTACTACAACAAATAGAAAAACACTAAAACAGTGAGCATATGACAGATCCTTGAATTCCATGAAGAATAGTTTTGTTGTCATGGAATACCAGTAGAGAAATTCGAAGACTAGGAAAAGTGAAAAGTGTTAACTTACTGTTAATTGTCTTCTCACAGATGGCCTAACATAGGGAAGCCTTCTAGAAAGTCAGCCTTGTCTAGTTATGAAAATATAATATACTAGAGGAGAAAAGCTTGCTTCATTTTTAAGTCAGGAGCTTGACCAAAAATTGCTCTAGGAAATGTAAATGATCTTATCAGTAAAGAGGTAACTAATATCTTGCTGATGTAAGACAAATAGTTATTTTATGAATTATTTTAAGAATTAGTCTTGACAATTGTGTATGTAATTACAACTTCATATCATTTGTTGCATTTTTAGTGATAGTTAAAAAACAGGTGGTATGTACTTTATCCTTCTTAAATGTGCTGTTATTGATCATTATGGTTTAAGAAGGATTTTTGCCTTCTATGATACACTCTATAAGTAATATACCACTCTAATAACTATTATGAAATATCAGAGTTTTTATTGAACCCTATTTCCGGCAGTGATAATAGAATATAATAACAGTCAAAAGGAAAAAGAAAGAAGAAACTTAATGTGGCCATTGAACTGCACAGAAAGCCTTAGAAGCCATGTGCATTGTTTTTACCAATGTAATAAAGACATCTGAATCAATAGAAAGAAACAGAGGGACAGAAGAGAGGGAAGGAAAGTAGAAATATAAATGCACATAAAAACATCACCTTAATAAAACTTCTAAGCTCTTTACAAAATACTTTATACAGATTTGGAAAAAGAAGAAATTAATCTCTTTGGGACTTCCCATAAAATATAAGGCAATAAATGTCACACAGACTGGCATCTCTAATACTCTGTCCAGTGAGGTAGAAACTCATTTTCTGCTTCATTGCTCAGCCTAAGAGCAATGACTTTCAGCAAGAAAACAAAACAAACTGGAACACTAGGTGCATTAAGGGAAACCTTAAAAATGCTGAGTGAAATACTGAGTGTGTTTTAAGTTTATTAAAAACATAAAGAACTCATTATGAGACTTTAAAGTATGTTTTATTACTTTCTTTTTAATCCTTTGTTACCATGATGCTGTAATTTAGCTTCTCAAATTTATCATCATCATCATCATCATCATCATCATCATTAATTTTACTTTTATTATTGTCCCTAAACTCTTACAATTTAAGAATCCTCTGGACAATTTCAATTCCATTCACAAAGGATAAATTCTTCCTGACAGTAGTATTCATGTAGTATGACATATTCATGATGTTATTATTTATTTAGTTTGATGATGGAAGCAGTTATTCATGTGGTCAGTACCACTGTAGTTGAAAAGATTTGACATTCTTACTTTATATATACAAGACACTGTACCCTGTTGCAATGTCTAATGGATTTGAGATAGCCTGAGAGTATTTAAAGGAACACTCTATGAGTAGAATCATTTATCATTTCTTTTCCATTAAACCTGTGGGGATGGAGGATAGAGAGGAGGATGAAGACTTTCTGTGAACACTTATCTAATGGCAAACTGTGGAGGACATTCTCTTGACTGTTTCTATACTCCACTGCTACTTTGTCTCAAAACCTATAAGGCTTGCTCAGGAGGGACTTGCTATAGAGTGTGTGGAAGCAGGAAAGCAGCCTTACTGTTTCCATTGGCTTTTCAGAGTTAATGCTGCTTGCACCAAGTTTAATTGCAAAGAAGTAGATTATGTATTTCTTTCTGTATATTTCTTTGTTTACTTATAACTTCATATTCATTTCTTAACTCTAAGGTAAATGAACATGGTGAGGCATGTTTATGTTTTACAGAGTTATCTTATTTGGAGGAGCCCCTGAATATTTCCATTTACTTTCTGATTAGTGATTTAAAGGCATGAGGGTTCATAAGGATTTGTTTTTGTTTTTGTATATCGGCCTGAATAAAAAGTAATCAAGACAAGTCAATGTATCTTAGTATCAAGGAGCAAGCTGATAATGAGGCAAAATAATTTATCTTTGTTTATTTTGTCAAATCGTTACTGTTCTAGCATACATTACCATACACTACTTTTTTCTTACATAGTTATCCTACCCATATCTTCCAAGTCACCATTCCCTAAATAAATTTTGTTTATTTTGTTTTATGAAATATGATTTTTCCTATTCAGACTAAATCAGTGTGAGAGAGATGCAAACAGTAGCCTTCTCCACATCAGGAGACACATTCAATCATAAGAGAACAATAATCTCCCCCATGAAAACATTTCCTAACTTCTGTGAGTATTAGCTAAAGTCTTCTTGGACTTGAGGAGATGGTCGGCAATACATGACAACATTATTTTTATATAATGTGTGGTAGATAAAGGCCCTAAATGTAGATGAACATCTTCCATAGCACAAAACAGTGCGAAGAAAAATCTGATTCCAAAAGATTAGTAACAAGTGTAAAATATATATTGACTAAACAATTATATATGTGTATGTGGGGAGTGTGTGTGTGTGTGTGTGTGTGTGTGTGTGTGTGTGTGTGTGTGTATGCACATGTGCATGCCAGACCATGAATACCCATAATTTGTATATGTACCCAATAGATCATATTGCTCTTCTCCATTCTGACAGCCAAAACTATTCTGGTGACCATTGCAGGAAGACACTAAATGTCTTGCTGATGAACTGCTAGATGATATTTATTCTCTCTTGACCATCTCCTCTGACAGCTGCATTATCACTGAAGGAAATTAAATTGGGCTGTCACAGTTTCTCCTTAAACAAAAACCATACTGATTACTAACCAGTGAACTGTATCACCAGCAGAGCCAATGACTGAATACTGACACTTTGATAGTTTTCCCCTGTATCTCATATGCTCCGGGATAATTTGACCCTGATGTAATAACCAGGGTTGCCTTCACTATCTGGAAGAGAATGACATGGATGGACTGAGATTTTAATATAGATACAGTTTTCAAAGTTTTGTTTTGTAGGTTCCCATACATTCATTTATTTTTCCAGAGTTTGTTTCTATGCTTAGATCAGAAAGTCACTGAACCTGATGCTACTCATGGATGCTGCTGCATTAAACCTGATAACGAAGCCAGATGATCCTTGCTATTTCCTTGAAAACTTAGATTTGATTCATGTCCCTCCATGGAAATATTCACCTGCTTAAAACCATCCATTTGCTATATCTATTAGGTTCCATATTTGTTATATCTATTAGATTCTTCTTTCTAAAAGTGAAAATATAATTTTACTCTTTGGGTCCAATACTCCATATGGTCTTCTAATTTATCCCCATGGATTAACATAAAAGAGACTGGTTATTTTTTCTGGGAAATTCTACCTTTTTAATATCAAACTGTCTTATTTATTAGCAATTTTGTTTGACTTGTACTGTTTAATATGAATGTACTCTGTCTTCTAAAAGAAAAAGAATTTTATAGAAACTTTTCCTCTTTACTAGGAAAAATATCTGCAAAGACAAGATACAATATAATTATCTGATTAGTATTTATTTCCGTGTTTATAAAATGAGAGATACATTCCCATGTCTTTCAAGTGATATAGTTTATTACTATATCTCTAATATTGACACTAAGAGCTAGCTAAAAAATTGGTAGTGTAGTTATGTGTTTGTCTGTGTGTATGTGTGCATGTGTGTACATGCACATGCATGAATGAGCCCGAGTGTCTGTCTCTCTGTCTCTCTGCCTCTCTGACTCTTCTTTCTCTCTCCCTCCCTCCCCTCCCTCCCTCTTTCCCTCCCTTTCCTTCCTTTCCCTCCCCCCTACCCTGCTCTACCCTACCTGCTCTTCCCGCTCCCCCTTCCCCCCTCTGTATATGTGTGAACATTTGTGTTATAGACTAGCGATCAATGCTGTGTGTCTTCCCTACTTTCTCTTCATATTATTTAAGACACACTCCCTTGTAAATCCATGACTTCTCTGACCCAGCTATACTGGTTTGCCAGAAGGCCCATGGCCCACTGGTCTCTGCTTCCACAGTGCTGAGGGTTACAAGCACTTGTAGCCATGCCCAGCTTTTTTATGTGGTTTTTTGGAGATCAAGTTCAGATGTTCATGATTCCATGACAAGTACTTTACACGGTAATCCTTCTCCTCTGCCCTGTAATTTGTGTTGTATGTATTTTTAACTGAAGCAGAAACATACAATCTGCATATATAATCTTCTGTAATGTACAGTGATCCAACCGTGCTAATCTTTTGAAGTATTTTCTTCACACAATTTCCTAAAATCCTTTCAGTCTTTGATATTTTTATATGTAGAAGATTTTGTTATTGTCGTTATTGGTTATGTTTGTGTTATCTCAAACACACAACTATTGTGTTTCAGCCTCCAGATGCTTGGGTTACAGGCAAATTTTCGTTAAGCAAAAACAGCTCTATCTTATTTCTTTTAGTATAACAACCTTCATTATCTAGATTAAAAATTAACAATTCTTTGAAGAAATTTTTAAATTGAGTTTTGACATATACATATATATATATATATTATTGACTAATTTTTGTCTGGCAGTTATGACATTAGACAATAGTTGCTACATACACTTAAGTTTATTAAACTTTTTGAAAAAAAATGTTTATTTCTTCTCTTATAAAATGCCCATCAGTGCCAAAATAGACGCACACTCAACCAAGCACACTTAGATTTAAATCTACATGGTTAGTGATTTTTATAGTAGATGCACCACACATAATGTGTCTACCAGAAAAATGTGAACCAAAAAGTAATTTAAATAATCTATCACATAAAATTGACAAAAAGGGTAAAGGGAAATTGTGCAATTGTACAGGGAAAAATCTCAGAAGATCATATTTCAGAGTTAGCCAATAAAGATGAAGGAAACTATAAAATTAGTAAAGTTGTGGAGCTCATCTCAAAGGCTCTTTTATTCCTTTGCTGCCTTTCTTCAGTTTTTCAATCTATGAGCTTCTGGTCCTTTTTCAAGCAGCCACTGTTATGTTCTCCCTAGAACTTCATCTCAATGGATGTTTCCAAAAGCCGGGACAATCCTCCTTAGAGCCGTGAATCAGAACTGACATGCACTTCAAAACCTTGGTTTCTCAGATAGTGACAAATTTTGACCCCATTTTAAATAAAGACTTAAAAAAGTTATGGTGAAAAACAAAACAAATGTCTTAACATTGGGTCTCCGTATTTTATGAAAGAAACTTAATGACAGCTTAACAGATAGGGCCTACCCACTTAACAGAATGCACCCCTCTTTACTTCTTCAACCACATAGTAAGCTGACTCACCCACATGAATGTGTGCCCTGCGTGGTTTGGTATTCATGACCTTGTCTGTTCCCCCTTTCTTTGTTTTCTTCCTTTTTTCCTTTTCTTCCTTTCCTCTTCCTCTTCCTCTTCTTCTTCTTCTTCCTCCTCCCCCTCCTCCTCCTCCTCCTCCTCTTCCTCCTCCTCCTCTCCTCCTCCTCCTCCTCCTCCTCCTTCTTCTCTCTTTCTCTTTCTCTCTCTCTCTCTCTCTCTCTCTCTCTCTCTCTCTCTCTCTCTCTCTCTCTTCTTTTGTTTTATTTTTCCCTCATATATTAGACCCCACTACCTCAATTTCCCCTATCTCCTGCCTTCCCCATACTTACCCCCATCTGCTTCTCCTCTGTTTTCTGCCATAAAATTACAGTTAGGAATACCAACCAAACATGGCAAATCAAGTTGCAATAAGACTAGGCACCTCCCCTCATATTAAGGTTGGACAAGGCAACCCAATAAAATAGAAAGGGTCCCAAAACTGAGGAAAAAGTGTCAGAGACAGCCCTGGCTCCCAGTGTTAAGAGTCCCACAAGAAAACCAAGCTACACAACCATGACATATATGTAGAGGGCCTAGGTGAGACCCATGCAGCTCCCTAATTGCCAGTTTAGTTTCTATGAGCCCTTGTAAACCCAGATTAGCTGATTCTGTGGGTTTTCTTATAATGTACTTGACCTGCTTGGATCCTGCAATCCTCCCTCTCCTCTCTGTAGGACTCCCTGACCTCCCTCTAGTGTTTTACAATGCGTCTCTGCCTCTGTTTGCATCAGTTGCTGGATGAAGCTTCTCTGATGATGATTATGCTAGACTCCTGTCTACAAGTATAGCAGAGTGTCATTAGGAGTCATTTTATTGAACATTTTAAAAAATTTTTGGAAGTTTCTGTTCTGTTCTATCCTTGATCTCTGGGCTATCCAGCCTCTCGTTTCTGGTCCTCCAGGCAGTGTCAGGAATGGGCTCCCTCTGGAGGCATAGTTCTTAAGCTAAAGCAGATACTGGTTGCCAATCCCACAATTTCTGTGCCACCTTTATCCTATCTTATCTTGAAGACGGGATAAATTGTAGGTCTAAAGACATATGGCTCAATTGGTATCTCAATCCCACTACTGGAAGTCTTGCCTGGTTACAGGAGATGACCAGACAGCCTCTGTATCCCCATTAGTAGGGGTCTTAGCTAGGATTATCCTCATAGACTCCTCGGAATTGTCTATTGCACTATGCTTCTACATTATCACCAAGATGCTCTCCCATTCCACTTGTCTCACCCTACCACCTCCCTCTCCATCTTCCCCCAACCTGCTGCTGCCTGTTCCAATACCCACGCATCCCTAGTTCATCTGCTATATCTACCCTATTTTCCCTTCCCAGGGAGATTTGTGTAACCTCCCATTGAGCACTGCTTGTTACTTAATCTCTCTGGGTCTGTAAATTGTAGCATAATTATCTTTTACTTTACAGATAATATCCACTCACCAGTAAGTATATACCAGGATTTGTCTTTCTGGTTGTAGGTCACCTCATTCAGGATAGTTTTTTATAGTTCCATCCATTTGTCTGCAAGTTTCATGATGTTATTTCTTAACACATAAGCAATACTACATTGTGTAAATGTACCATATTTTCTTTATACATTTTTAGGTTGAGGGATATCTAGTTTGTTTCTAGCTATTATGAATAAAGCTGTTGTCTTAGTTAGGAATTCATTGCTGTTAAGAGATACCATGACCAAACCAACTTTTAAAAGGACAACATTAATTGGTATGGCTTTACAGTTTAAAAGGTTCAGTCCAATATCGTCATGGCGGGAAGCATGTCCAGGAGTGGTACAGATGGGTTCTGATATTGATCAATTCCCAATTTTTCTGAGAAACTGCCATATTGATTTTTAACATATTTGGACAAGTTTGCACTCCCTCCAGCAGTGGAGGAGTATTCCCCTTTCTCCACATCCTCACGAAAATGACATGTCAATATTTCTTATCCCTATTTGAATCTGTACCATATTCTTAAATTGCATTATTTTCATTATCTATACATCTATGTCTATATCTATATATCATCAACAAACCAAATAATGCATACTAAACATATATATACACAAATATAGATAGATATAGATTAGATATAAATAGATATAGAGGTAGAGGTAGAAATAGAGACAGAAATAGAGATAGAGATACAATGTTGTAGAAATTAGCCTTCTATCAAATGTGGAGTCAGTGAAATTTTTTTCCATCCTATAGGCTGCCATTTTGTCCTATTAGCGGTGAACTTGGCAGTACAAAAAATTTTAAGTTCCATGAGGTCCCTTTTATTAATTGTCAATTTTAATGCCTGAAGTATTGGTGCTCTGTTCAGGAAAGTTCTACCCGGTGCCAATGCACTCATGGTTATTCCCCATTTTTTCTTCTATAAGATTCCGTGTATCTGGTTTTACAGTGAGGTCTTTGATTCACTTGGACTTGAGTTTTGTTCAGGGTGACAGATATGAATCTATTTGCATTCTTCTGCATGCAGACATTCAGATAGACCATCACCATTTGTTGAAGATGCTTTTTCTCTCATTGGATAATTCTGGCATTTTTATAAATCAGCAGTCCACAGTTGTGTGAATTTGTGCTTGGGTCTTTAATTCAATTTTATTGATCAACCTATGAGTTTCTGTACCAATACTATGCAGTTTTAATAACTATTTAATACTATGTTCTATAGTACAGCTTAAAATCAGAAATGGTGATACCTCCAGAAATTCTTTTATCATACAGGATTGTTTTAGCTATCCTGGATTTGTTGTTTTTCCTTATGAAGTTGAGTATTTTTTTTTAAGATCTGTGAAGAATTGTGTTAGAATTTTGATGGGGATTGTGTCCAGTTTGTAGATTGCTTTCGGTAAGATGGCCATTTGCGCTATGTGCACCCTACTGATCCACAAGCATGGGAGTTCTTTCCAGCTTCTTCTCAGGTCTTTCACATGTTTAGATAGAGTTTTCTAGTTTCAGGATGACCTCCCCTTTTCAGCCCCAGTGTAAATTTCTGATATGACTTACATTTTGTTCTCCCAACAATTTAAATGTAATCAGTGACAACATTGTTCTCTGCAAAACATAACAGTGGTAAAAAAGAAAATCTCAAGTAGTCCTTATCCAGGCTGTCCTAAGAAATGACAATCAGTTCTTTCCAAATTGCACACTGAAGGTATATATACAAGAAAGACAATCCAATTTTTACAAAATGAAAAGTGAATAAATACTGTCGATCCATTGCTGTTGTTTATCTATAAGACAGAATCCATGACTCAGTAGTGCAAAACCAGTATTTTAAAAATGTTATTCTTATCCAGCAAATCCTTCCATGCTCACTGTCTACATATATTCAGAATATGACTCAATATTTTCCTAGATCAAGTTTCTTGCTTTTGTGAACCCCACCAGTCAAGAATAAGAACACTCTCCACAACTTAAAGCCAAATCTGAAGCAAGCTTGAATTAAATCAAGTTGGATGGTCTCTGGCCAGGTCCACTTCTCTGTTTTTAGAAAATGGCTCCAAGTCACAAGTCCAATGTCTTTTTATGCTTTCCAGTGGCATAAAAAGATAGAACACACAATTCACATTTCCCATCACATCCAATCACAGGCCAACACACATCCTATTGTATTTTCTGCCTGTGTACCTCTTTTCCATATGTAATAAAGCACATTCAGTGCAGATGGCCCATACAAACAAACAGTATCTGATTCTTAACTACAAACAGAACTTTTAACCTACAAGGTAGGTTTTTTTCCTGTTTTGGTCTCACATTGTCTGATATATTATAATATACCAGCCTAGAATCAGAACATTAGACTCAAACCTATCTTGAAGAAAAAAAAAATACTCATTTTTTTTCAGAAATCTTCATGTACCTTTTAAAAATACAACTTATATCTCAATATTCCAATGGATATAAGAACAAGTACTGCCCTTATTATTACTTAATGCTAGTGTCAGTACTTTGATAACTAGCTCCCCTCACAAAAGAATGAATGAATGAATGAATGAATAAGTGGATTTGCTTGAAAGATGTTTTGATTTACAAATTTTTTGTAATACTTACTTTTCAGAAGTCTAAGCCTAGAAACTAATACTTAGGTTGGTATCACTTTGTTATGATAGTTATCTTCACTATGGTCTTCTTCTTTTTTCTGTTTTATTTTTTTAAACCATAGTTAATGGGTATGTACAGAATTAAAACATGCTCAAGCCATACTTTAAAGTATAGTTTGTTTCATTAATTTCATTGTCAATATAATTTTATCACAGAGAGGTTTGAATACATAACTAGAAAATCATGACCAAATTCTGTCCTGTAAAGGTACACACTTATGGAGATAGCTTCTTGTGATTTAGTAAGGGATTACAATTGACAAAGCTTAACCAATTCTAGAAACTCTGATAATTAGCTCTGTTTCTTATGGGTACCAGGCATATACATGCTACACACACACACACACACACACACACACACACAATGATGCACTCAAGCATAAACAAAATAAAATGAATGTTTTAAAAAATGTCATAACTTACTATCATACCTAGTCATGAGAGACCAAATTTTCATTCATTTCACAGTCTGCCTTCGTCTGGGTAACACCTTACCAAGTCTCCACATTCATAACCAGCTGTGTAGTCAGAGCGAACAACGGTGAAAGCATTCATTGATACCTTAGCAGTCTTTGATGTATATTGAATATAATTATATCTGGAAGCTACAGAGTTCTGCAGAAATAATACTTTTGAAGTAATAGTTAATGAATACCTATAGAATTAAAACAGCTGTTTCATTTGACCTTCATAACAACTTCTTGACTTAATTATGCATAATATGTAAAGTGCACATAATGAGGATAAAAATTAGAACTGTGTGCAACATCTGCTTAGGAAATGTGCCTTATCCATATTTCATAAAATCTATATAGGACAGCAGGTTCAAACATGAATAATGGATTAGGAAATGATGTTTGAATTCAACAAAAACACAAGGATTCTGACAAATGTGACCTAATTAATAATAACTAATTTTAAAATTATTATAATAATATAATCCTAAATAACAAGGAAATAAATATTTTCAAACTTCATAGGCATGTATCATCTATTTTTGTCATAAACATTTGGTTATTGAAGGGTACGGAGAAACTGCACCTTTGGATTGCTAAAGAGAGAGAGGGAAGGAGCATCTTCTGTAGATCATAGCTGAGAAGGGAGGAGATTAAGCTCCAACTTGAGCATGTCTCATGCACAGCAGCTTTGAGGACATCAGTGTGTTGTAACTATACAGTGATTGCACATGTTTCTGGCTATTCTGGCTTTATGAATCTTAAAACTTGCACCTCTTAAAATGCAAGTTTATGACATATTAATAAAATAAAACAACAAAAAAAATCTCATGAGCTACCAGCTGTGGTTTTACCTGATTGAAACTGGCTCCAGTCAACTTTTATTACAGTAAATTATTTTGGCTCTTGTGATATTGCCAAAACAATCAGAAGAACGTAGAGTTGCTAAAGAATACCCAAATTCAAATAATCATGGTAATACCGGAAATGGCAAGATATGTGCAATGTGAAATGAGCGAGTGAGACACAACTCTTCAAAATAGGAATATTGAATTTCAAATGAGAAACACAATTGCAAACACTATAGATTAAGTAATAATCTTATGTTTATTAACTTGGATTGAAAATGGATGAAATTTTTATTTTATTGTGCTATGATACTGCGATTTTTAACTCGGTATTCAATTGTAAATTATGTAGGGCTTTTTTTTTTTTTTTTTTTTTTTTAGTTTTGATTTTCTTATGTGATAACAAAACGCTATATTTTGTTTACTTGATTGTAGACTAAAGGTTCTCAGACCACGACAGCCTCTGGTACTCAGAAAAAAGTGAAGAGAACACTGCCAAATCCCCCTCCTGAGGAGGCGTCCACGGGAACACAGTCAACGTACAGCACCATGGGCACTGCTTCTAGGAGGAGAATGTGCAGAACCAATACCATGGCTCGAGCCAAGATTCTCCAGGACATAGACCGAGAGCTCGACCTCGTGGAAAGGGAGTCTGCCAAGCTTAGAAAGAAGCAAGCAGAACTTGATGAAGAAGAAAAGGAGATTGATGCCAAGCTACGGTATCTGGAAATGGGAATTAACAGAAGAAAAGAAGCTTTATTGAAGGAGAGAGAAAAGAGAGAGCGTGCCTACCTGCAGGGTGTAGCTGAGGACCGGGATTACATGTCTGACAGTGAGGTGAGCAGTACCAGGCCGAGCCGGGTAGAAAGTCAGCATGGCATTGAGCGGCCAAGAACAGCTCCTCAGACTGAATTCAGTCAGTTCATCCCACCACAAACACAAACAGAAGCTCAACTAGTTCCTCCTACAAGTCCTTACACACAATATCAGTACTCATCCCCAGCTCTTCCCACCCAAGCCCCGACCCCATACACACAACAGTCTCATTTTCAACAGCAGACTTTGTACCATCAGCAAGTTTCACCTTATCAGACACAACCAACCTTCCAAGCTGTGGCAACAATGTCCTTCACGCCCCAGGCTCAACCCACTCCAGCTCCACAACCATCCTATCAGTTACCATCACAGATGATGGTGATACAACAGAAGCCTCGGCAGACCACATTGTATTTGGAGCCTAAGATAACTTCTAATTATGAAGTGATTCGCAATCAACCTCTGATGATCGCTCCGGTTTCCACTGATAATACATACGCTGTTTCCCACCTTGGGAGTAAGTACAATAGTTTAGACTTGAGAATAGGTCTGGAGGAAAGAAGTAGCATGGCTAGCAGTCCAATATCAAGCATATCTGCAGACTCCTTCTATGCAGACATCGACCACCACACTTCAAGGAATTATGTCCTAATAGATGACATTGGAGACATTACCAAAGGGACAGCAGCACTGAGCAGTGCATTTAGTCTGCATGAAAAGGATCTGTCCAAAACAGATCGTCTCCTTAGAACCACCGAGACACGGAGGTCTCAAGAAGTGACAGACTTCCTCGCGCCTTTGCAGACTTCCTCCAGATTGCATAGCTATGTGAAAGCAGAAGAGGATCCGATGGAAGATCCTTATGAGTTAAAGCTTCTGAAACATCAGATTAAGCAAGAATTCCGTAGAGGCACAGAGAGCTTAGATCACCTTGCTGGGCTCTCACATTATTACCACGCTGATACAAGTTATAGACACTTTCCCAAGTCTGAAAAGTATAGCATCAGTAGACTCACCCTTGAAAAGCAAGCTGCCAAACAATTACCTGCGGCCATACTTTATCAAAAGCAATCAAAGCATAAAAAATCATTAATTGACCCTAAAATGTCTAAGTTTTCACCCATTCAAGAAAGTAGAGACCTTGAACCTGACTATCCCACTTATATGAGTTCTAGCACTTCATCCATTGGTGGTATTTCTTCTAGGGCAAGGCTTCTTCAAGATGATATCACATTTGGCCTCAGAAAAAATATTACAGATCAACAAAAATTTATGGGCTCATCACTTGGGTCAGGACTGGGCACGTTAGGAAATACCATCCGGTCAGCTCTACAGGATGAAGCAGATAAGCCATACAGCAGTGGGAGCAGGTCCAGGCCTTCCTCTAGGCCTTCCTCTGTCTATGGGCTTGATTTATCAATTAAGAGGGATTCTTCTAGCTCATCTCTAAGAATGAAAGCTCAAGAGGCCGAAGCTCTAGATGTCTCCTTTGGCCATTCTTCATCTTCTGCCAGAACTAAGCCCACCAGCTTACCAATCAGCCAGAGTAGAGGAAGAATACCAATTGTGGCCCAGAATTCAGAAGAAGAAAGTCCACTAAGTCCTGTTGGCCAACCAATGGGGATGGCCAGGGCTGCGGCTGGACCTCTGCCTCCCATATCTGCAGATACCAGGGATCAATTTGGATCAAGCCACTCATTGCCTGAAGTTCAGCAACACATGAGAGAAGAGTCACGGACAAGGGGTTATGACCGTGACATAGCATTCATCATGGATGACTTCCAACATGCTATGTCTGACAGTGAAGGTAAACGGGCCTCACACTATCCTGTTACTCTCAAAACTCAAACTCTTATCTTTCTGCATGTTTAGTTTTTTTTTCTCCAAGGATTTATTCCATCTTTCTTGGTGCAATATGTGCATGTTTATATCAGTTTTATTTTTTGTATGTGTACTTCTTGTGTGTAGATATGGTGGCATGTTTATTTTTGATTTTTTTATTATTTCACTCTGTTTCTTGATTGTTGGCTTGATTTGTTTTGTGTCTGCATTTTTAAACAACTATTAAACAATTCTATCAATAAAATATGGTCATCCTTAAAATACAAAACTGAGAAGAATTTTATTCTGTGGCTCTTTGCACTTTAAAATATATTTTAATACATTTAATTAATTTTAATGAAATCATTAAGAGTTAGAACCATGTAGTAATATATTGTAATAGAGACAGGGGTTTCCTAGATCAGAGGTTATTCTCTTTGAGTGAGATTTTACAATAGCTTGAAGTTAATATAACAGAATTTTATCATTGTCATTAAACATTATCATTAAACATCTGTATTTCATCTCCCTTTATTATTAAGATTATTACTGACAAATTTTTACATTTAATGTTATGCATTAGAAATTTTAATTCTAATCATGGTATGAAAAAAATCATTTTTTAGTGTATGTAAAACGTTCTTTCCACTTAAAACTGATAGAAAAAAGAGACTACCTTTGAGAGTATAGTTGTCTTGATGTGCCCCTTTGACATTTCAATGCTGTTCCTTCTGTCACATTATCTACTTTTGCTCAAAAGTGTTTTGCTACCTTTTTAGTTGAGCAAGTATATACTACACTAAAGTTGCTCTGAAGTGAAAATTCTTCTGAATACGTTCACACACATATGTATAATTTACTTCATTAAATTTTTGAGATCCTATTCTGTAGTTCCTGCAGGCTTGAGATTTACTATGCAGATGATGCTAGTTTCAAATTTGAGGTGATCCTCCTATCTTAAGCACATAAGTGCTCGTATAAAAGCATGAGCCTCCCTACATTGCCTATTTATTGGTTTGTGTTTGATATATGTGGGGTCAAAGTTCTGGAAATAAAACATTTCTAAATGAATAAAAAGTTATTATTTCATTCATTTGTATACTCAAAACTACTACAGAATTCTAACTGTCCTCCCATTCTAATCTAATTTTCTCAGTAAAAACTCACATTAAAATGTTTTTTTGAAGAGTGTTTTCACTTTTATGCTATGTTCACACATAGATATGATTTTAAAAGACAAAATATAGAATGTTTCCTGAACTGAATAGGTCTGTGGGCCTAAAGTAAACAAACCAGTTCTTTTGCTTATGAAGTTCTAGCAAAGTTTATATTTAATCTGTTTTTCTTGTTACAAGCTGATTGGTTGACCATTTTTATTGACAGTTTGTCATTTAAGTAACACTTTCATTGTGTATATTTGTACTAGGCCAATGTTTGAATGAATCCACTTGATTATCAGGAATTATTACATTGTGTGAAAAGTTGCTCTTTAATCTAGTACATATTTTACATTCATTTCAGAAATGTAGATTTGCTGTGAAAAAGAATAAGAAGCTATTCAATGGCCATATGTATAAAATTGAAACAAAACCTCTTGGGATTGTGGAACAACTCATTTTCTAAAGGATTTATGCACATAGATGATAATTGCCTGAAAAGAATTTGACACCCAGTCTTTAACTTGGTATTAAACATGTAATGTTTATAACTAGCCCAAATGTGGCATTTATATTTTTGCATGCATATAAAATTAACTGACAACTTTTTATTTTTAAGTTCGTTGTGTAGCAGTAGTCACAAATGGCTGAGCTCTTATTTAAATAAATATCTTGGTATTGAAATACCAAGGTATTTATTTGAATATATATACACATATATATAAAATCATATATATAACTTATCATATATATGATAAGATAACATGTACCCTACATAGTATTAAAGCAAATAAAGATGCCAAAGCATGAAACAATTTGAGAAACAAAATGTGTTTTAAAATAAAGAAGACAAAACTAATTCATAAAATTATCAATATAATTTGATAAAAGGCTATAACAAATTGAATTACATTAGCAACTTTGTGATTGAATTGTAATGGGCATCTTTAAAATATGTGCACAGTAAAATGCTATATATTTTCAGTGTTAGTATGTCATGTAGAATTTTTCTAATAAAATAAAAACAAAGAAAAATATAAATCAGCCTGGAACAGAAATGTTACATTTGATAAAATGTGTCTGTAATATTGTTCCACTACTACAGATCAAATATGAGCTGTTAGAAATAGCTAACCCAACATATCTGGCATCTCCTGAGGAAGACAGAGTGTGATACAGGAACAGTCAATCAGGTTCCTTTAAGTTGATTCTATATTCCTATAAAAGATGGTAGATACCTTTTTCATTCAGTTATAATAGGAAAATGGGTCCTCAGAATTAGAAATTTGCTGATCAGTGTTGGATCAGGTTGAGGTTCTGTCATAATTGTAATATTCAGAGCCATCTAAACCACATATTAAGGAGTCGGATTTAAAATTCATTTAGAAAAGTTATATATTCAAATGAAATAATCTTCTACATTACTCAGGATCATACTGAAAACATGATAAATCATTACTTTCTTAATTTTTGAAAGTATGTGATAATATATATCTATATCTATATCTATATCTATATCTATATCTATATCTTACCTATATGAAATTATTTATCCTAATGGAGGTTAAGTATAATCTAGAAAAGTCACAGACTGATAACTTTTTGGTTTCTTTTATTTATCAAGTATTTGTTATACTGCATAATTTTGCCAGTTCATCCAAATTAGTACTGTATTTTATCACAATAATTATCAACTAAATTATGAAAAAGAACATTGTATATCTATAAATTAGGTGTAAGGACAAGGTATGTATTTAAAATTATCATAATTATATTCACCTTTTTTCTTTAGATGATGATAGTAACTCTATCTTTAATTCATTACACAAAAAAATTTACCAAACACTGTGCTTCATATAAGAGAGAGAAGAAAACTGAAAAAGGAGAAAGTCATAAAATACATAAATTTCCCCTTCAGAGAACTGCTAGTCTAATAGGCAAATCAATTAATGTGGCTGTGTATGTAGCCACAATCCAGGCATCAAATCTAAAGCTGATGAATCTCTGATACTCCACCTCTTATCCTGTGTTTACCTGGGAGAGATGGAGTGGCTCAGGAGCAGCAATTTGGAAGGCTACAGGTATGCAGCTGAGTCGTGGTGCATACACTGTTTGTCTAACCCTGCCAGCCAGTAAATGACAGAAATAGCAATCTCTGGGGAATTTATACAAGATAAGAAAGTCACAAAAGACAGCTTTAACAAGATAGAGAGGAGAGCTCACCTGGAGACGCTTTAGAAGCTGTCATTTCAAGAAAATAATATTGACAGCATCATGTATCAGGATAAGCAAAAGGACAGGTCCTTCCATCTGCCACTTGAGAAATAACAATATATTAATTGCAAAGGCTGTTAATTGAACACCAGCAATATAACCAAGAACTACCAAGAATAAGAAATGTATACTAAGTCAGTTTTAGCAATTAAGTAAAATAAAAGTTTTAGTTCCTTTAAAATATTCTTTAACACCTGAAAAGTACTGATAGAACTATGTGAAAATTTTAAATTAGTGTCTTAATGTTTGAAATGTGATTAAAAGTTCAATATACTTCAAGTTGTAGCATGCTGACAAATTAAAGAAAACGTAACTCCAAATTTCTAACTCAGTGTTTAAAGTCAGATAATGATTTTATTTATATTAAAATATTCTTATATATCTATTTTAGACATATTTTTATTATTAAGCTATAAAGTTCTTGTAGTACACATGTTTCTTGCAGTGACACATATGGTATATTAGAAGTAAATGCTCTGTTGACTTTAATTTGCCAAATAAATATCATATCTTCAAAAATATATTCACTCAGTGTTATAACCAGCAGCCATATGCTTCTGGTTGACATATACAAAAGTCAAAACTTATCCATATACTGCTGTTTGCTATATGCAAAATGAAAAATAAAAAGAAACTTGCATATGGACATACTGTTGCCTTTTGACCATACATGGTGGGTTGTAGGGTAAGGTTTCTATGTGGGAACCGATGGACTTAAGTTGAATGAAATTACTAATATATTTTGTTAATTTATTTATTGTCAAAATTTCATTTATATTGCTTTAAACTGTAAGTTTGTGTTGTTTTACTTTACTATGAGATGCTGTACGTTTGTGTGCCTCTCCTTCTCTAGGATATTCTGTTGTATGAAAATGTGTAGATACTATGGGAAATGTTTCTGGTTCTGATGGTGCTTATGTCTGAAATGCATGCTTTGGTTAACAAACCCTGTGCATGCTAATCCTGCAGACCATTTGCTTCCCTCTATCACCTGTATTAGTTGCGGTTGCAATGTATGATGTTTCCTTGGTCCCCAAAGCCTACCACTTGCGTCGGGAGGAAACAGATTGGTTTGATAAACCCAGGGAGTCTCGGTTGGAAAATGGCCATGGTCTGGACCGGAAACTGCCAGAAAGACTGGTTCACTCTAGACCTCTCAGTCAACATCAAGAGCAAGTAAGTATGAAATTTTATAGTCTCTTGGATTTGTTAGCAACAAGAGTCAGTTCTAACATAGACTAGTTTGTTAGCTTAACTATTTGCCAGGCAAGTTCAAGACTGTTTACTTTCAGTAATTAAATGAAGAAAGTGCTTTATTTAATCAGTTTGATGGGGATTGTGATGCTTCTACTAGACAACTGAAATGACTCATTCATGTAATAGATTATTATTACATGGATAGACCATCTCCAGTACTGAATTTACAAGGAAAATACATGCGGCTCCTGAGGAGGTCACAAGACCATTGTGTAATAGAAATCTGTGTAGTTGTTCATGTTTACTTATTAAAGGTAATTGAAGAAAAGTTAGGTAGGAGAGAAGGAAAGTTTCACATGAAAGAAAAGGAGGAAACCGATACTTTAAAGATCTACTATATGGAAATATTAATTGCTTTATAGTCACGTTTTAGATTTTTATCTTTTAACAATTTATAAAATAACTCTTTTCATAAAGTAAGTAATTGAATTTAGAAGTAAATTTTACAATCAGATGAAAGTCATACCAAAATTCATACCCATTATTTATTTGCTCATTCTGGAGGAAATGAAGTGATGCTGACCTTGAAAGAAATATAGTTGGGAATAATGAAAGATATTGTAAGTGGTTTTAAATAAATATTCCTAGTACATCAGATACTTCCAGGAAGAGTGTTCATTATGATCATTCATGTAGACACAAAAGACATCACTGACATATTTCACTTATATTAGCTCCTCAATTATTTTTCTTGGGGATAACTTGGTTTAAATGACAACCATATTTTAAACAGTTAAGATGATCTACTTGAGCTTAGTAAAATTTAGTTCACTATGTTTTAATTTAGAATATATTTATTATATTGAGGAGTAAAATAAAACATTTTTGTATATGTAATTACTATCAGTACAGAAATCTCATTTCTTCTGAAGCTGCTTCAGCTTATATAGTTAATCTATCAAATATAATTTCTTTTTTTTATTTTTTATTTTTTTATTTTATATTTTATTTACATTTAAGATGCCATCCCCTTTCCACATTTCCCCTCCCTAGAACACCCCTGTCCCATCCCCCCCTTTCCTTTTTGCTTTTATACAATTTTTTAAAAATGTTAATCAAAGGATTTATAAGTTTGGTAATGCTCAATCAGAAGCGTAACCCAATACCCAAACTAGATATAAAAACTATCTTTGACTGGTGGAGACATGTGAACATCAAATATAATTTCTACAATAAAATCATGTGGTCTGTTTTTCTATATACTGTTTCCTTTGGGGAAAATATTGACATTATTTTCTATGTGTTATAAATACTCTATTTTCATGTTTTTAGTGAATTCTTGTTTAGGGTTGTGTTGGCTAAATGTTTATATACTTTCATTTTCTTTCTATTACAATCATCAGATTATATTGAATTTTGTTGTATTGCTATTCTTTAAATTATGTCTATAATTAAATTTAAACTCTTTTTATAAAGATCTAGCTAGGAATGTCCACAATAATAAAACCAATATAATTATTATTTCTGGATCTCTGTAGCTTAGTGCTTCCTGTTATAAGAACCAGAATATGTTAACAAAATCATAGTAATAGCTGCTATAGAAACCACAAGTCTAATTCCTGTTGCTATCAAACACTGTTCCATGGATACTCAAGAATTATTCAACTAAATTATACCTAATATTATTTGAGAATACATTGAAATAATCTGTATCTATTCAAATACATTCCTAAAATTCTATTCTATTTAGATAGATAATACACATATTGCAGATGACATTTTGTTTTTAGTTTTCTGGTACTAAAACATTCATTCAGACTGTGTTTGACAGAGGACATAGTCCATGATATCCTAAATAGTTACAGACTAGTATAATGCCAATGTAAGGCAGGTAGTGTTTATTGAGAACTGCTTCATAAGATCCTGGCTAGTTCAATAAGTAGAAGAATAAAGATCCTTGATAGGTTAATGTAAAAAACATAAGGCATTTTCTTGCTAGTAGAAATCTTACATTTAAAAATGAAATTTATATTGGTATCCATTAAACTGTGAAACAATATGCAGTGATCAAAAGGACACATGCATAAAGTGCTAAACTACTGTAAATGAAGCAGCCATGCAAGTACTGAAGAAGCCAAGACAGGGAACATGGCCTGCCTTGGAGACCAAGTGATACACATACTGCTGGTTATGGCAATAATTTGTTTTCTAAATGGATTTTATATAGAAGATAGCATATGCCTTAAATAAATAGCTTTACAAAGTTTAATTACGTAAATTTTAATGTTCATGCTTTTCTGCATTGATATTTATCTTTAAATACTGTTTTCCTCTTCAACTCAAAATCTTTATTTTGGTCTAGAAGATAAAAAAATTACATTTTCATTTTATTCACTTCTTGTATATCTGGTAATCAAAGGTAATACTGAGCTCTTGGTGCCAATAAACAAGGATGCTGTTACTTGAAAACATAACAAGGATTTATTCTCATGAAGTGCCCTGGGGGGAAAAGAGTATAAAATCCAATTGACTAATTCATACATGAGTTTATGTTCTATATAAATATTATACACAAAACACTACATGGATACAGGATTATTTTTGAAAAATTATTAGATTTATGATCACATTGACTACAAATTTACTAAATCAGTATTTATTTCTTTTCAAATACGTACAGTTTGATGTTTGCACTCTTTAAGAGAAATCTAAATATTCTTTACTAAATGTATAGACTATCTAATCTATTTATTTTTAAGTTTTTTTTCATGAAGAGGATCAATATCTTTTACATGAGTATTGTAAAAGGCCATGATAACAGAGAATAGCACCTTGGTGTATCATTTAACCTCCCTGGTAAAACAGCTGTCCTGTAAGCTCATTCTCTAGAAGACCCTGTCAGCGTTTGCCTGCAATTGCAGTTCTGCTTTATAATGGATCATCCAGATCAATCATAACTATAGAAGTTCAATGTTTTAGTAATTTAATTTATATTTCTTATAAGTGACCTTGATTTACTTATAAAACACTAAAAATCCTACCTACTGTTGCAAGCTGCAGTGTATGCACAGTGTAAGCTGCATCTACCATAACAAATCTATAAAATGGAAAGAAGCTCTAAACACAAAATAGTGTTGCCTTAGTTTATTTTAACCAATTAGGTAAATGACTTTAAAATTATCATTAAAGCTACATGACATTATAAGATAATCGAAATAAGAGTGATGTGGTGTATGCCAATTTTAAGGAATAATCTATGGTGTTAAAACTAAGTCAAGTTATGTAATAGAGTGGGAACCACAAACACAGCAGTAGCCTTACTGGTTTTCCTTCTGCTTTAGGAATTCCTGTAGTAATAAGAAATTGCTCAGTCAGTATCATAACCTTTGAATATAGAGCTAGACTTGAGAAGTACTTGTAAAGCAAGTCTTTATTCATCTAGACAGAATTAGTATAGATAAAATATAAACTAGTAGATGGCCTCAGGAAAATTTCACAATAAAATTCAAACACCTTAAATATATCGCAGACCTAGTTAGGGTGAAGGGAGGTGACAAGTGAGGGCCTTGGTTTTCTCTACTAGTTTCACTTACTTACTGAATGGTTTAGAATGCCCTTTCCCTGGCCAGTGGTGCCGCATGCCTTTAATCCCAGCACTTGGGAGGCAGAGGCAGGCGGATTTCTGAGTTTGAAGCCAGCCTGGTCTACAGAGTGAGTTCCAGGACAGCCAGGGCTACACAGAGAAACCCTGTCTCAAAAAACAAACAAACAAAAAAAAGCCTTCTCAATTCTTGATTTTTCAAGTACAAAATCAGGGATGGGCTTTTGTTAATATAAATTATTCATGGCCATCAAGTGAATACATTCCACTGTAGTCAGAAACATCCTTGAAAACCAGATAAACATGCTCATTGATTCTCTAAACAAAACAAGTTAATCTGCAAGAGTGATTGGTTACATATCAAGCAGCAATGATGGATACATTCCACTGTAGTCAGAAACATCCTTGAAAACCAGATAAACATGCTCATTGATTCTCTAAACAAAACAAGTTAATCTGCAAGAGTGATTGGTTAGATATCAAGCAGCAATGAACTCAAAAAGGAATCATTATGCAGTGTGTCTAGAAATTCTTCCACTGACATCATACAAGAAACCTTCTGGTATATTTCCATGGACTTAACTGGTGCGCTTTGAACTGAATGAGTGTAAATCTGTACAATGTGTGTCAAAGGGTTTTTATTATTGATTTCTTTTATTTTTACCTAATCCCTTGTCTGTCCTAGATTCTACAAATGAATGGTAAGACAATGCACTACATCTTTCCTCATGCAAGGATAAAAATAACCAGAGACTCTAAGGATCACACAGTTTCAGGTAAAGCAAACTGAACTATCTGCTAATTTCTAATCCTAATGCCACATTGACATACTGTATTTTATATTTCAGTTTAAATGACTCCTTAAATTTTAGAAAACAACCGTTTGTATCTTTTTTTTAGAGCATGTTCAAAATTAGGAGGGTATTCATTTCAGCACACATGCAAGTGTACACACACACTCACACATACATACACACACACACACTCAGAGAGAGAGAGAGAGAGAGAGAGAGAGAGAGAGAGAGAGAGAGAGAGAGAGAGAGAGAACATGAATGACATGATATTTCCATGAAGAGTCACTGCGTGCTACAGATCCTTTCTTCATTAGTTGTGTCTCTAACAATGCATGATTTGGCAGTGCTCATAATTACTGCTTCAGGAAGCATCATGGTCACTGCATTACTGTGTATCTTGCACCTCTGAGTAATATGGTCACTGAGTTTAGAGAAAACAGAAGCCCGGAGATCTTAGGCTCAGAATCCTCTGTATTTATCCACAGTGAACACTGTCAATCGTGCTGAGCTTTCAGATTACTTGTGTTTATTTATAGATCAAAGCTGATAATAGACTCTCTAAGCTTCTTACTTTGGAATGATTTTGGACTTCCAGTAAATGGTACAGATTACTGTACTGCCCGTTCATTGCCCAATTTTTCTTATGCTCACATAAACCTAACCTAAGTTGATCAACCAAAGGAAATCAACATAGATATGATATTAAAACAGCTCTAAATCTTACTCAGATTACTAATAAATTATTTTCTTTACTGCCTCAAGATACAACCTAGGATCTCACACTGTATTTCATTGTCATGGTTCCTGTATCTTCTCCAGCATAACCATCTCTGAATTTGTTTGTATTTCCTGAGCCTGAAATTCTTGAAAAATTATGAAACTTTCACATACTAATGAGTTTTTTATTATTTTGAAGTGTGAGATGAAATAAAAATTTCAAGTTGATAAAATATACTCTGGGTAATTTTTTCAATTACAGTGCATTATCTGTCTTTCATGTCCAATCAGTAAAACTTTGAAATTGTGTTAAATTTCAAAGACATTGTGATCTCTAGAGGTGGATGTCACATAGTGCATACATGGTTTTTATTTGTTTTCGTGATGACTTGGAAAAGCATTTGTCTTCTCAAATGAAATTGCAATTTGATTATCATAGATGACTAGTCACTTAGAAATCTAATGTTTTTTTCTGTTAAATGGGTATATCTTTTATCATAGAAAGATAATTCAACTATATACATGCATGTATGCATAGATAGATAGATAGATAGATAGATAGATAGATAGATAGATAGATAGATAGATAGATTCATATTGAAAGTACAAGAGAAAACATTTAACACCCTGGTGATTTTTTTTTTTTTTATCATTTCAACCTTATAAAATCTATTCAATAGCCCTAGTAGCCATTTAGATTTGGTTTTTATTTTTTAGACAATTTTTATATATTGAGTCCAATTACAGCTTTTAGGGGTCATTTCCTAGAGGGTATTACTTGTTGAAAGTTATTTCAGATCTTCCAGAACATAAACCGAAATAGCATATTCTATGGTAATGCTGAAATTATTTTTTTAGGATATATAACAAAAATCTTAAAACATTTTCCCTAAACAAACAGACCCTATATTAATGTATCTGTCTATTCTTATCATTATTTTTGCTTGATATTAAAATATTTTCTCTCTTTTATATTCTCTAACTCATTATTCTTTTGCTTGAACTAGAAAAAGTCTAAACTACAAGAATAATGAAAATAAATGTTACTAATTTGCTGTTATAGGTATTCTACTCTCAAAACAAAATTAATTTCCCCTTATTTTTCACAATAAAGGAAAAGAATTACTACTTTTAAAACTAATTCATCTAGCAAATTTACATATTATATCTCTCCAAGTTTCCTTTTCTTCTATCATCTTCCTAAAATAATAAAACATTTTCTATTTTCATGGAATGGACATGTTACTATTAACTTATAGATACTTTTGTTTATCCTTAGAGAATACAGTTGCATACAAAATTAAATATCTTAAAATAATAGGTAATGTATTTACTAAATCCTTAGGAACCTAGATTATTTTAAATATATAAATTGGTGAATCCGAAGACACATGTGCCTGTTTTTATGAAGTGTCTAATGGTTGACACAACCTTTAAAAGAGCTCTCATACTTGCCTTGTGCTGCCAAACCAAGCTTGCTACGATTCAATACAGTTTGGATGATACTAATTATTTATTAATAAATATTTTGAATACCAATTTGGCCTGGCATTTTTAATTTGGTAAATATTTTGATGGACAAAACTGTATCTACTTATCATGTACAACATGATTTTTTGAAATATATAGTTATGTTGTTAAATGACTAAGAGAAGAAATCACACGTGTTATTACATTTGGGAATGTTTTCAATTTTTTGAGGAGCATTTTCAAAAATATGATATTCTTATTGGCTTTAGTCATGACTGAGTATAACTTTTAAGATGCATACTAAAGTATTTACAGGCATTTAGTTAGTTTGAAGAAAATTTTAGACGTCACAAAAAGGTATGGACAATAGTACACAGAAAGATGAAATAAAATTGGCCATGATTTTGTGATTATGGGGCTAGAACATGAACTGTATTGTGAAAAAAAATTAGTTTTAGTCAAATTGTTTCCTGTACATATTTAAAAAAGTAAAAAACAACCATCAGTATCTTTTTATTTTGGTTACCAAAACTTGTTCAAAGTAGTTATACTGTCTGTCTCTTACAGTCTCTTATTAGACATACATAGATGAGCAAAGAAAAAAATTATAAAACTATTATAAAGTAGACATAATTAGCAAAGGGAAGAAAAACTTTTCTTATTTATAGAAAATAAAAACAATGACAAGAAAAGAAACATAAAGAAAAACATGAGTTAATAAAATTTGCCTTGTCAACATTTTTCAAAATATGTATGATAGAAGCTGACACTCACATGATACTTTTGTGGGTTCATCAAATCAAACCTGCTTTCAGAGTGATGCTAATGCAGGTTTGCCTTTATTCTTCTCATTCTTTGAGAATATCCAGTGTAGAATTTTGGGCGCTATCCACTGTGTGACTTCACAAGAGACTGGGTATGAAAACAAGCATGAGAATTCAGCTACAGATTTGAAAACTGGGAAGCAGGTGTCACCATTTTCTCACTCTCTTTAGTAAAATAATCATACTAAATATATGTAGTGTACTTATTGTAGAATAGTGTTATTATTGTTTCCAAGGAATTAATAAGCATTTCAACCCTGTTTTGATAACACAGAAATTAAGAATAGGTGTAATATGTACTAGGGAAGTCTCTTTGAACCTGCCAAGAATAGTAGACATGATGCATAGCTTTTGCAACCCTAATCTTGAAGATCGACACTATAAACATAGTTACAGAAGTAGTTAAAAAGCAATGTAAATACAAAGATATGACTTTTATCCATATTTTGAAAATTTACACGAATAGAATCTGCTTTTCAAATGATTTTATAACTCATAGTCTATGACCCTCCCTGACCTCAGGGATCGTAGGCTGATGTTGGTCCAGGAAGGCAAAGCGGCAAAGGGAACAGAGACGACAGATGGAGGATTCAGAAGCCCTGAGAATACATACAGTGAAGAAGACACACCAGGACCAGCTGTAGGGAGGCAGCTAATCTTTACTTGAGGTGATTAAAGGCTTACTTAGTTTGGGGGTATGTGAGTAGAAACATCCATGTTGAGCAAAGTTCATTGGCTAAAGGCTTAGGGTACATGAAATTCTGCAGGCCTATCAGGGGGTTATGAACTGTCCAGACGAGGTCAGATAAGGGCATCCTCTATGATGTGTTGAGCCTAGAAGGCTATCAGGTTAGTAATAGACTTTGACCTTAATTACCGGTTTTCCCACAATAGTGCAAAAACGTTTGTGTTTGTTTGCTAATATTTTTCATTTAGCACTTTTACTATGATTTTCTTGGTGAATAGAAGAAATGCATGAAGACACCAGCCCTCAACTTCCTCATGATTTAGTCGATGTCTGAACTATAATGAATTATTGCCAAAAAGAATTAAAGAGAGCTTACATAAAAGCTAATAGATTTATGAGCCTTTATTACTTATATCCATTTTATATATGAATAAAACATTCCGGCAATCATGTTTCTGTACCATTATTCTTAATTTTATAAATTATGCAGAAAAAATATATACAAATAACATCTGAAATTTTAGAAAATAGGTCCTTAATATTTCAACATATAAATTTCCAATAAACATATTGGAATGTTTATTGTTGTCAATAGATATTTTTGACAATTGTTCAATGATTTTGAAAGTATTTGCTCACTAACACAGACTGTAAGGTATAATGAAGCTAATAGTGAATGTTCTTTGTAGTAATAAGGACCTAGGCTGTGATTCAGCATTAACATTCATTTAAAATTTGAGAATACATTATTCTGGGTGGGGAGAGTAACTGAAAGTGAGCCTAGTGCACATACCTGCACTTTCCACCTTCCCAGCAAACACCACTTTCTCTTTGATACAAGGAAACAAGCTGGGTTGGGGAAGAAGCGAAGACTGAAACACTGGAGAAATTAACTCCCTCCCCTGGAACTCCATCTTACGGTTTCAGAGATGCAGCTGTTTGGAAAATGTCAAAAGAAATTCTGACTTAAAACAAAAGACATTTGTATGTACAACTCCATAGTGACTGGATACATCTTCAAGGTGACAGAGACAAATTGGCCACTTCATAGGGCAGAACAAGAAAAATATTTGCTTTAAAAGGTAGCAGGGTCTTAGGAACTATTGTCTCGATTTTAACTCATTAGAGACTGTCCTTTTGTTTTTAGAAACAATAGATAAATTCTAGTGACTGCCATTGATTCTGAGTTGAAAATTCAAATGTGTGTTGTTCCATTATTATTGTTGTTGTTCCTATCACCATCACCACCAGCAGCAGCAGCAGCAGCATCGTCATCATCATTGTATTATCAAAATATATTATCAATATTACAAATAACCATTGCTAATGCTCAGGTGTATAGTTTTAATAAACCAACTAGACCCGCCAAAGCTCCCAGAAACTAAACCACTTACCAAAGAATACACATGGAGGAACCCATGGCTCCAGCTGGATATGTAGCAGACAATTGTCTTATCTGGCATCACTGGGAGGGGAAGCCCCTTGGTCCGGTGGAGGCTTGATGACCCATGATGGAGGAACCTGAGGCAGGAGTGGGTCAGTGAGTGGGGGAGCACCCTCATAGATACAGGGAGGAGGGAAGTTGGGATAGGAGGCTTGTGGAGGGGAACCTGGGAAGGGGGATAGCACTTGAAATGTAAATAAATAAAATAACCAATAAAAATAGTAAAAACCAACAAGCATACAGAATTGTATGGCAAATGTACAAATTGTAAATTTGTAGCTTAGAGAGCTGAACAAGAAAACATGTTTTTATGTTGAGTTTTGAAGTCTGGTAGTATCAGTCCTCAAAATTTTAGGTTTCAAAAACCATTTGAGCAATTCTATAGCCTTGGAATTTTGACAGAGTTTTCAATCAGCCTTCTAGCACTGTCAAAGGGATTCTACTGAAAGCAAAAATTAATGCACATTAAAAATGCTGCCTTAAAATCACTGACTTTTCCAATGCATGAATATGCATCATCTCATTTATATGGATTTCTTCTGATTCTTCTCACCAAAATTTTATTTCTCACGTATAAAATTAGCATTTATCTTACTAATGTGTTTAAATTGTTGTTCTGGGTGATTTTATTTTGAATGGTTTTCTTAATTGTGTTCCAATTTTTATGCTCAATTTTCTTTGATAATACAAAGAAATATTTTCTGTACAATGCTGGATAGAATAGCAAGGGCAGGCATCCTTGCTCCATTTTAACATTTAGGGAAAATATTTATTCCTTCACAATTACAATGTTATGAAGAATGCTGTAGAAGGATCTTCCTATTTCCAGCTTGGGATGGTTTGGGTTTTTTTTGTTTTGTTTGTTTGTTTGTTGTTTTTCTATTGTTTTGTTTTGTGTTGTTTGAAAGAGTATCTTATATAGCCAAGTCTTACCTTGAACTCATTGGAAGATGGTCTTCTACCCCCAGTGTGCTGAGCTTATAGGAATATACAAAGCTGTATGTATATAAAATATATATAAATTATATATATAATAGATATACCAATAATACCTGACCCTTTGTTGCTAGTTTGGCTTAGGGGCTTTTATTGTAAGGTATTCAGGATTTTCCCAAAAATATTGATTAGGAATAGTGAGGTGATGATGTGTTCTTTGTTATTAATAACACACAATTTAATTGATTTTTAGATTACAAACTACATGGCATTCACAAGATTTCCATTTGTTATAACGTGTGATTATGTTTCATGATTTAGGTTGTTTGTAAGTATTTGTGCATCATCTTCAAAGATTATTTTGTGTACATATTTTCAAAAACGTCATTGAATAGCCTTGTCCCAGAGATACCCACACACACTAATTCTAGTTCTCCCTCACAGTTCTCTCTCACACCATCCTCCCCACACTTGTTCCCTCCTTTTCCTCTCCCTACAACCTCTCCTACTCAGTTTGTTCCCTCCATCCACCCCAGATGTCTCCCCTTTCCCTGGGGCATCAAGTCTATATAGGATTAGGCTCATTCTCTCCTACTGAGGCCAGACAAGGCAGTCCTCTGCTGCATATGTGCCAGGGACCACAGACCAAGGTAGGCCAGTCACTGGACAGCCTTTCTCAGCTCCACTTTTGTCCCCACATTTCTTTTAGACAGGAACAATCTTGGGTCAAAAATTTGAAGATGGGTGGGTGGCCCCATGCTTCAACTGGGCGGGGAGCATGTGTATCTACTGAAGATGGTCTCTTGTTTCTCTTTCTCAGTGAGATGCAACTATCCTCCCTTGACCCCCATTTGTTACTTAGATTCTTAAGATACGTGGGTTGTATGTAGTGTGACTTTCCTGGTCTTTATGGCTAATATCCACTTATAATTGCATGCATACCATGCTTGCCTTTCTATGTCTGGCTTACCTCACTCAGGATGAACTTTTCTAGTTTCATCTATTTGCCTGCAAATTTGATGATGTCATGATTTTTAATAGCTGAATAATAGTCCACTGTGTAAATGTACCATATTCTCTTTATTCATTCTTCAGTTGAACGACATCTAGGTTGTTTCCAGTTTCTGGCTTTTACAAATAAAGGTACTGCGAACATAATTGAGGAAGTATCCATCATCCTTAGTCATCAGGAAAATGCAAATCAAAATGAATCTGAGATTCCACCTCACACTCATCAGAATGACTAAAATCAAAAACTCAAGCAACAGCTCATGCTGGAGAGATTATGGAACAAAGGGCACACTTTTCCATTGTTGCTAGGACTGCAAACTTGTACAACCACTGTGGAAATCATTTGGGGGGGAGGGGTCTCAGAAAATTAGGAGTAAATCTACCTCGAGATCCAGCTATTCACTCCTGGCCATATATCCAAAAGATGCTCCAGCATACCTCAATGTGACATTTTCAATGACAGAAAAGCAAGAAAAATGATCATTAAGGCAAAAGAGGACATGAACAGCAATTAGAATAACAGGTCTTCAAGCTCTTACAAACCAATAAAAGAGCTTATTCTTCTCCTTCAGATGGATGCTCCAAGATGGAACAAAAGGTAGCACACCAAATAAGTCTTCAATTATGATACATGTCTTGATACACTAGTAAAAATACAGTATTTTAAAATTTTAGTCATCTAGACAATTGTTTCTGACTGTACAACAATTAAAATATTATATTTAAAAAGATTGATTTAGTGAAATTTGTTCTGATATAAGATCCTCAAAAGCAATAATATATAAGTGTTCCATTGAAATATGTATTTTGTGTGACTAAAAAGAAAGTTGCATAGCTAATAAACCTTCCTGTATTCCAAAAAATGAATCAGCAGGCAACAGAATAATAGTTCTAGGTATCTGGATCTGGATCAAACTCACTCAAAGACATAACAGCATTCTCAGAAATCTGGAGAAAAGAGTCATGGTACTCCATTTTTTTCAAGGAGTCCAGTAAGTTCTTAAGGAAGATAATGATATTCTTAGAATCTTAAGGAAAGTTAATGTCTAATTTGTGAGAACAGAACAGAGATTCTAAGTTCATCCTGCTACAGAATTTCTTTCTTCATTTTTTAGACTTCTATGAAATATTTAATAATTCCTCTAATAAAAAAATTGTAGAAAGTTAATACAGTGTAGATAGCCAAACAGAATGAAGTCTTTGACAGACTAAAGTTGTCACCATTAACCCTGGATTAGTTACTGCTCACACTAATTGTATATCCATTTACTTAATTTTTAAAGAATATCATAAACTTAAAGTATAAATAGTAAATGTATATGACTAAAATGTCATTTTTGTGTTTTGAAGGTATACTGAGGTATTGCACTAAGATATTTTTTTTATTATTTAGGATATTTTAAAGGTGGTTTTTAGTTCTCAGCATTATGAGCCTTAGACCACTAAGACACAGACTAGATGGGGAATGTATGTCAAGTGTCAAGACATCAATAAAAGCCATTGGTCCCTTTTGCTTCATTGCATAATAGTATGGTCTGACATTTATACTGGGACAGAAAACTCCACAAGTATAAGTCCATGCCCCATTGATTAAGAACACATATTGAAACCATAAAAAGAAAAATTTTAACAGATAATCACTATAATTAAAACATTTTCAGACTATTATAAATACTTGAGTTGACACAAAGCAAAAATAAATGCATGAAGGAGCTAGCAAAATGTCCATTCCTACATGAGTACATGCATAGGTGATGCGATCATGCACTGCACCAAGATGATTCAATAAATGGTAAACCACATTACAATATGGAAGTTCAAGAAAGGATATTACCATGTCTAATAGCCACTTCGAAGGGTCAACAAAATTCCCTGACAACATACTTCTCAGAGTGTCTTCCTTTTGTTGTGAGGGAGGACTGTACATACATAGAATGAATGTTATTTACCATATAAAAGGAATGAAGAAATAATTAAACTGAAATTTGAATGAGTTTTGGAAACCTAGGGTCCAGCATCCATAAGTACATATGATTTTATCTATAGGAAAGGATAGAATAAAACTTCTATATGACAAAAATTAGGGCAAAGGTGGAGAACTGGAGAGTGGGTGAGTAATAGCTAGCAGGTATGTAGTTTCTTTTTACAAAGGTAAAAAGATGCTTTCAAATTGACTATGACGATATGATGTTACATACTTTATGTACTAACCTCTGTTCATTAGTAGGTTTTCAAAGGATAAGTTCTTCAACACGTAAAGTATATCGCAATAAAGTTGTTAGAAACCTAGCTGTCATAATTCTTTCACAAGAGGAAACATTTTCATTCCTGTCTTTGATATTGACCACAGAGCAAATTAATTCCAAATAGATGTTTCTTACTATCCTATTTACTTCCCATCACTGAGACTCTGACCATTGATAGGGGATATCTGTAAAAAAAAATTGAAAGAGGTGAGTATCACCTGCCTTTTGCTGCATACCACCTTCATGTGCAATTTAAATGAATATATAATGAAGCTAGAAGTTCGCTGTGGAAGTTTCAGCATTGTTATTTTTTACTTTTCTTTTATTAAAAATAAATGGTTTTCCACAAGATGTTCTTATTACAGTTTTCCCTTCCCCAACTCTTCCCAGATTCTCCCCACCTCCTTGCCCCCAATTTGAATTCTCAACTTTTCTCTCCTTACAAACCAATAGGAATCTAAAGAATAATAACGAAGTAAATAAAATAAATTAAAATAAAAGCCAAAGTAGGTCAAAGCAAATAGAACAAAATGAGTCCCCCCCCCCCCAAGCACAAGAATACATATAGATACAGAGCCACATGTTCACATACACAGAAATCACATTAAAACACAAAACTGAAAAACATAATGTGTCTCAAAGGACGTGTAAGATTTTTTTTTAATTCCCTGACAAAGCATTATGTGATAAAGAAACCCCTCATGCATCCAAAATGCCACTGAGCTCATTTTGTGCCAGGCATCTACTGTTGGGCATGGAGCCTGGCCTTAAGAGTGGTTTTGAATACTCAGTGCTTCTATATAACCGGTCTCTGGCCTAAGCCACCCAAGCAGCCATGGGGATGGGTCTTGTTTCATCGAGTAGACCTTAAATCCAATCAGATATTGGCAGGTTACTCCCACAAGCTTTGTACCACCACTGCACTTATTCATCTTGCAGTCAATGGAGAAGAAAGGTTTTGTATCTGGGTTGCTGTTTGCCTTTATCCTTTGGTAACATGTAGCATGTCTTCCAGTACCATGGACAGTAGTCAGTAGGGATAAAGCTCTCTGTAATCACCAGCTTGACTTCCCCATGTTAAATGAGTCTTATAGGTGTCTTCACCACTGGGCCTTGCCATCAGCTTGTGGAGAGCAACTGATAGCCTTAACAATAGCCTGAGCTGTTTGGGGATAATGAGACCCCTTTGGCCAACATCTGGATTATATAACACCCCCCATTGTTTGGCAATTTCATTTAGATCAACTTCACATGTTTTAGAAAGCATATGCTGTATTTGATTTCCAAATGACTTTTCAAATGGGCAAGTTTAACTGTACCATTGTCGCCCCCTCTTTTTTATTATTATTATTTTTTTATGATTACCTTCAATCTTTATTTTACAGTCCACTCATTATCCCCCTCCTGTTTTGCCTTCCAACAGTTTCTCATTCCATTTTTTTCTCAACCACCCCTGCCTCCAAGAGGACATCCCCACCCCACCCCACACCCCATACCCTGCCTTGCCTCACCACACCTGGGGCCTTAAGTTTCCACAGGGTTAGGTGTATCTTCTTTCACTGAAGCCACACCAGGAAGTCCTCTGCTGTGTATGTGTCAGGGGCCTCAGAATAGCTAGTGTGTGCTGCCTGGATGGTGTTCCAGTGTCTGAGTGATCTTGGGAACAGGAGTGTCACCCCCTCTTTAACTTTCACATTTGGTCTTCTTGTTTGAGTCTCACCTACCATCTTGATTTTATAATGTATTTCTTGTATCACTTTTTATTTTTGAATACACATGTACATAATAAAAGTTGAAAATATTGTAATGTAGTTAACATATGCACATATGCATTCAATACTCTGAAAATTACCTAATAAGGGCATAGTGTTGCTATGTCATATGTTTTTACAAACATAAATTTCATAACTATTTTCTAATGATATATAGGTATTTTAATAGTTTATTCCAGACATTCTTTGTACAATATTTTAACTTTTTCTTTAAAACTATATATGTGAGAGTGTGTGTGTGTGTGTGTGTGTGTGCGCATACATTTGATGTCTTCTAATGATAACAATTTCCACTTCCTCCTTCGAACTTCCCTCAGATGCCTTTGGTATTAGTTACATTTCTCATGATATGATAAAATGCTATGAACAAAAGTGACTTATAGAAGGATGAGCTTATTTTGGGTTATAGTTCCAGCAGGAGGGTCCATAAGGGCTAGAAAGGCACTGCAATGGCATGCCAGACCATGAAGCTAGTTCTTCGCATTTTGTCTCACAGGAAACCCAGAGAGTGAACTAGAAGTGGGGTGAGACTAAATAGTGTCAAAGCTATCTCCCAGTGATGTACATTTTTCTTCAGAAAGACTATATCCTAACAGATCCATAACCTCCCCAAACTGTCAAAGGCATTCAAGTACATGAGTTGATGGAGGTCACTCTTCATTCAAATCACTTCAACCCCAGCATATTTCCCCTCCCCACTTCGTGTATCTTATTTTATTTATATCCCACTGCACCTAATTAGTGCTGTCCCTGTGTACGAAGCCATCCATCACTGGAGCATAGGAAACCTATCAGTGGTCATACTCCAAAGAAAACATCTGCATTCCCTCCCCCAGCAGCCCCTCAGTTGCTAATAGCTCCTTGACTGAAAACAGCCCTTCAGCAATCTCCTCATCTATCCAAGCCACAATTTTGACTACCTTGATCTTGCTTGGGTCTCTGCATGTTGTGACATCTTTTTTTAGTTTATATGTGTAATGACAGTGTAAAATCCAGAACATAAATTTTTACCGCAATTTTTCTAAATGCTCTGTATCTTATAGGTTTCTTTTCTACAGTGATCCCTGAGGTCTAAGACAGGAAGTTCTAGTGAACTTGTTCAATGTATTGTCACTTAGTCTCAGTAATTTGACACAATATGTTTCTCTGTATTGAGCACTGCCCACTCCAAAAAGAAGTCTCCATGACTAACACTGAGAACACCATACCTTCTTAGAATTTTGTTTGCCAAATAAATTAGTACTTTACATTTAATTTACCCTCAAGCAAACTTTCAAGACACAGGCAGAATGCAGCCAGGTTCCTCCCCCTCCTCCTCCTCCTCCTTCTCCTCCTCTTCCTCCTCCTCTTCTTTTTTTAATACCAACAAAGTTCTTGTTCTCCACTAACATTTCTGGAACTGGGCTGTAGCTGTTTACCCTCATACTCCAAGGCTTCCAAGCTGCTGCAGGAATGTCCCATTAATCTTTGCCCATGTTATTCAACAGTTTTCCAATCCAAGTTCCCAACTCCCAAAAAAGTGTTGCAATAATATCAGAGCCACACCGTCAAAATTATCATTGCAGCAGCCCACTCTAGGTACAAACCCCTCTGCCTGTTTCCTTTATTTCGGGTGATAAAATATCCAGAGCACTCAGATAAAGATTGAGATTGTGTTGGCTTAAGTGTCCAGCAGATGGAGTCCAATGTGACAGGAACACAAGGCACAAGTCAAAAAAGACACTGTAATGAGCAGAAAGCTGACTAGTCACATTTTATCGCCTACAGAATGCAGAGAAATAACATGAGAACTGTTTTGGCCTCTAGTTTAAAAATAGTCTGGACACCTGAGTTTTATTTATATACTTATAGAGTCAGCAACTTTAGAATTTCTCTGTATGCATCAGTCTCTCAACTCACCCCTCAAATATGAGACTACTAAAAATTTCCATCACCAGGCCCTTATGCATGTGAACATTTACACTTACAGATTTTCAAATTAAACTGCCTAAATAGTAATCTAATTCCTTATTTATTTAATGTGTCTATAAAATTTTCATTTTCCTATTGGAAAACTAAAATCTATCATTGCTACAATATGAATTTCCACTCTGGCAATTTTTCAGAAAGATATAAGCATGTCCTAGACACGTTTGTAGCAAGTGAAATGTAGAAATTACACTGATGTCATAATCATTCTCAACTATGTCATACCAAATTAATTTGTGCAACATGACATGTGGGCTGTCTAAGCTGTGAATATTTCTTTTCAGCCTTCATTGATAGTCTGGCTATCAATAGATTGTTGTTATTGTTGTTTCATATCTTAGAAATTTCTCATTTTAATGAACTGATGGCTGTCTCTTCCTTCACCCTCAACAACTCAGTGGTGGAAAGCATGTGTGTTGTCAGAATGATTCCTTAAGGCCTCAAACCAGGATCAGGCAAAAAGTACACAGCTAAATCATTCATGTAGGTTAAAAGTATAGGCTCCACTCCTTTCTAGTAAACCTCACCAAAGCCTCATTTTTTTTTTTTTTACATATAAGATGGAAAAAAATGTTTCTTCCTAGAACTTTATTTTAAGGCGTGATGAGACCATGTGGTTTTTAAAAGCATATGCTAAGAATCAGTCACAAGATTCACAGTTTTCAACATCATTAACATCGACGCATTTGTCTTGACTGGGGAGACATAGGCTGAAGTATATGTGTGCTGATTATTTGATGTCACTGTGTACATTGTAAGTGTTCACTACTTCACTTGTTCCAGAACTCCACCATTGTAGAAATGAGTCTGTTACAAAAGACAAAAGATTCTTTTTCACGGTTCATTTTCCTTTTCCTTTCCATGTTCTCATATTGATTGCTCACTGCCTTCTCAGTGCTATAAAAATTAATATTCTTCAAATTTTGGTAAGAAGTAATATTAGTATATATTAAAGCACAGAAACTGAAAATACAACTTTTAGTCTCATATTAAAAATACAACTTTCATTCTTATATTAGTTTCTTATTACTGCATAACAAACTGAGTAATGTTTAAAGCAATATATATCCACTGTGCCAAAATTTTCACAGCTTAAATGGACCACCAACTGATGACCTTGCAAATCTACAATCAGCATTAATTAGGCTTTGTTCATCTTTAAATATTGGCTGCCCCTTCCAACCTCAGGCAGAGAAATGTAAAAGTTAGGTCCTTGAGGTTGTAGGTCTGAGTTCTCGTTCTTCTTGATGGCTGGCAGAATGGACTACTCTTATTATCTAGACATTTTTCTTAGTCCCATGTACTCTGGGCCTCTCACAGAAGCAGCTTACACTGAAGTCCAGCAGGACTGTCATTCATGTTGGCTAAGATGGTATTTATCTTAATATATAACAATCATAGTACTGTCTCTATATCACATTTGCTAGATCATATTACAAGAAACAAATCATGAGTTCATCCTATCACAAAAATAAGATTATAGCTCATTGGTAATCATGATGAAATATGTCTGTCACAACACAAAATTCATCCCTACGCACTTGATACTCAATTTATTATTTAGAATAGTAGTATATGTCTTCCTTATAATTTCTATAAGTAAAACTAACATTTATTTGGAAGCACATCTTAGCTTCTCACTATGGTAACTGTTTTAGTTCCAATGACACTATCATCTCACAAAAACCAGTCTTACCATGATTAATTAATGACTTCACCTCTACTTGTCTGGATCATTCAATAATGTTAATACATGTCCCCAGTATATTCAGTATAATTTAATGTCTATAACATTTTTATAAAGTGACCCTAACTTCAGACAGTACATTCAATTGTTTTGGACTTTATTGCTACTAAGTAGAAGAGAGTCATTTTAATTATTTCTACGTAAGTGTTAGTGAAATGTTTCAGATTATTCTTGATGTTTATAATTTTACAATTGCTTTAAGTAACATAAAATAAAAATCAGAAATGCTATGTGTATTATTTCATAAAGACTATACTTTATGAGTGTGTTAGTAAAGGGAAACTTTTAATGAGAATTATTTCTTCAACATGTCAAGAGAATGGAAACACACACACACCACACACACGTATATATGTAAAATTACTGATGATAAGTGATTTGAAATCTAGTTCAACACAGCCAGAAAACAAATGCCTTCTGCTCTAAATTCTAACATTTTTTTGTCTCATGCCAAGGTTGTTTCAGATATATGAAGAAAATATATTTCTCTGTGCGTCGTGAGTTCCACATTACACTTTAATTAATGTGATTTTATATATATAATTAGAAAATCAGAAATATATATATATGCTAACCAAGCCATTAGTTCTGAAGAATAAAATGAGAAAGGAATATGACACTGAGATTGAAAAACTTTGGGAACAGTACTTCTCATACCAAGTTTAATAAAAATCCAGTTAAATTAATAGATAACTGTGTCATTGTTAAAGAGTAAGCGTTCTGCTTTCTTGTGCTATGTTTTCCTAGAACACCTTTGACTTGTTTTTAGATTTAGAAACAGCACACCATCTTATATTCCAAAATTCGTGTATCAGAATTGTTTGTCATAGTTATTCTCTATTTTCATTTCAAGTAATGTAATTATGGAACAAAGAACCGGGACTAGGTTATTCATATTCTACAACAATATTCTTGTGCCACATGCAGTTACACAGTGAGGAGGTAGGGTTGAAAGTGATGAGCAATTATAGTTATGATCTTATTATCTCTTGATATATATATATATATATGTATATATATATATATATATATGACATTCTTATATGTCTTATATCTATGTTGGGATTTATAATTGTCTAATTTAAACTAGCCATGACTACCTTTCCAAGAGTAAATTGCTATTAGTTTTAAAGTTGAATTGCTTACTTTGGATTTTTCTGAGCATATTTTATAAATTTTAAAAAATCTGATATGGCTTCTGGGTACCTAATTCACTTTTTGTGTAACCTGTTTTGTGATAACTGTTTCTTGAATTATTATTAACAGCTTGTTAACTTTTCAATACAGGTAATGGGCTAGGAATTAGAATTGTTGGTGGTAAAGAAATCCCTGGACATAGTGGAGAAATTGGAGCCTATATTGCTAAGATTCTTCCTGGTGGAAGTGCAGAACACACAGGGAAACTTATAGAAGGTAAGAATTAGAATTTTAGAACTCAATGAAATGAAATGTATTCATATTAAATATGTTTTCATTTGCATGTAAACTAACATGCAAATTTGTTTACATTTTATATCAGAAAACCTTGTAATTGTGGCGGTAAAATTTTGACATTGCAATGTTACAATGTATTATGATATAATAGAAAATGTATTCACCAGTAAGATTTTTGCTTTCAAAGCAAATTCTTTGTTCTTTTGTCAGTTGGTTAGTTGCTAGGGATAGTTTTTTTAAAGACACAATTAGTTTTTTTCTGATAAATAACTAAAAAGAATTTTAAGAACCTAGTATTATATTTTGTTTTTAAGAAGAGAAAGCATGCTGAAAGCAGCTATGAAATTTGAAACATAATTCTGTAGAAGCTGAGGTCAGGTAACGAGCTACAGATGGCTTCTAACTCGGCTCCATCTGCCACCTGCTCCTCTCAACCATGTGTGGGAACACAGCCAATACTGCTAACTTAGATGGGAGCATGCCTGCCTTCCTGACAGAATAGCAGAGACACAGTCACAGGGTCAGTAACATCCAAATATTCACTTCACTTCAGAAGTTTGCCAACATCTCTATGTGGCTCGGTTTACTTTAGACACTACTCACCTCACTGAGGACGTTTTAAAATAATGAACTTTCTAGGTCTTGCAATGTGCCAAACATGTATTTCATCATCTTTACACAATAAATTTATGGATGGATTCTCAAAATACATCATGATATTTTTCATGCTTTCCCATGAGGTAATGAGAACATTCTGTCTATAAATTTTATAACATACATTCCATACAAAAGAGCTATGTATTATCTTGTTTGTAGTATACATTGTTTACCACAAAAATATTTATAACTTCTCTCTTTTATTCTAATTAAAGTGTTTATTTGGAAAAATGTTTTGTTTTCACTTCTTGGTTTAAATTTTGCATGTTGTGGCTTGCAATCTTTAACTTCAATAAAGTTAATTCATTGTCATTTTAAGTAAAATGTGCTGAAACCTACACACCACACAAGGACCTTGGGCTTTTTGATAAATTATTATTATTATAGAATTTATATAGATTATACACAATATTTTTTATCAAAGTTTGTGCTTAGGCCATTGGTCTGGCTTTCTTGTAGCAGCCTCTGTACATCTCATCCCAGCTTCAAAATCAGAGACTTCACAAGAGGTCTTTCAGTTGGTCATGGTAGAATTATTTAACATGAAAAGAGATAAATGCTGTAAATTCAGTCCCTATCCCCTTTTATCTGCCTGCTTTTTTGCTTCTACAATGTCACTTTTTAATTAATTAATTAATTAATTAATTGAGTTGTTTGGTTTGTCCATTGCTATGTGCCAATATGTCTATTTCATACATGTTGTCTTGTACTTAAGCATAAACTTCAGAGAGTATGTCAGCTCTTAAATACTTTAGAGTGAGTATGGAACAACTTTGGGTTTTATTCTTGGTATAGCACATTACCCCAATAATGCAGCATATAGCACTAGAGATTCTGTTCACATTCCATGTTAAAAATACAGATTTGAATCACATTTATTCAAGGCAGTGAGGGTAATTTTTCACAGTTTTTAAAAATTTTTCTTCTTTTCTTAGGAAAGTATAAGTAGTTGGGTTAATAGGTAGTAGATGATTTATTTTAATTTTATATTTATAGAATTTCTCTGCTTGATATGTTCCAAAATATGAAAAGTCATTTATATTTTTATTTCAGAATATCCAAGTATATACTCTGAGCTTTTATAGAATTAATTGCCTTTAAGGTATAATATGAGTGGCAATTTGTTCACAATATACTTTTTGAGCTGTATTTGTTTTACTTGCAATTGCGACGGTCCTTATTCTGAAAGATCTGCAGGGTCTAATGTTGTCCAGTGCTTGTCTGTCTCTCCCATGGCTTTCAGGGACGTCGGAGCACTCTGATGATGTTTACAGCACTCATTGACAATAGCTCTCTTCTTGTTGACTGGAGAATCCAAAACTATGTCCAGATTTCCTCTAATGGTTCATTTCTCTTTTTGTACATTCACAATGTATTACAAATCACATAAATTTTCAAGTTCTCATAAATTAATGCCAATTTGAAGAACTTGTTGGGTTTCTAATAACAAAGGAACTGTCAGTGTTTATGCTTTAAGCTAATATTGTGACCATTTGTTTTAAAACACTTGATTCAATCTTTTCTTGAATTCACTTTCAAAATGAAGTTTTCAATTTTATTTATAGACAGAAGAATTTTGTGTTTCGGAATGTTGAAACTGACATAAATCATTACTGTAAAATTATTAGATTATTCTCACACTAGATTTGAAATATACCTAGTGTTGACTTCTTTACAATTTTCCACTTATCAGAATTTCCTAAGTTTTTCTACTATTTTTGATCAGTTGATAATGATCTTTTAAAATCTTAGTAAATAAGACACTAAATGGACCTGCTGAACTAAATTTGACTCCCCAAATGTAAAATCTATCTCTTGATAGCATTTAGAAACATTATTGAACAAGTACTGAACAAAGAATGGTCTGACATTTATTACTTTTTCTTTTAATTGCTGAAGATCTGGCTTTGCTGAGAATTTAATTACAAATCACCTATTTTTTAATGCTATTCCTGCTATTTCCCTTAGGTTCAAAATTCTCACAGATCTCTTGCCCATGAATGTTGCCATTTGAAATGATCACGGAGATTGGAGTTTTAACTAGTGTATTTTTCTCATTTTCTTTGAATAACTTGTAGACACAGAAGTACATTAGCATGTGTTGTCATTTATTTACAACTTGTCACTATCAGTTAGGATCTTTATGCCAAGATCAATGATCATTAAATCTTTTCATGTTACAATATCAATATCACTTTTTAAAAATCCTTCTTTCAAATATTGCATCCCAACTGTAGTTTTTGTTTCCTCCCTTCCTCCCTTCCTCCCTTCCTCCCTTCCTCCCATCCCACCCTTCCTCCCTTCTTCCCAGTACACACACACACACACACACACACACATACACGCATACGCGCGCACACACGCACACACACACACACACACACACACACACACACACACACACACACGTCCCATCTTCCCATCTTCTCCACATCCACTGTTACTCCATTTCCCTTCAGGAAAGAACAGGCCTACTGATATCCACCAAATGTGTCATAACAAGATGCATTAAGACTAGGCACAAACCCTTATATCAAGGCACCCAGTAGGAGGAAAAGGATCCCAAAAGCAGGCAACAGAGTCATAGACAACCCTCACTTCCACATTTAGGAATCCCATAAAAACACCAAGCTACACAGCCATAGAAGATATTCAGAAGACCTATCTCAGGCCTATACAGGCTCCCTGATTGTCTGTTCAGTCCCTATGAGCCCCTATGAGCCCTGGTTAGTTGATTCTATGAGCCATGTTCTCACGGTGTCCTTGGCCCCTCTGGTTCCTACAATCCTTCCTCTTATTGTATGGGATTCCCCAAATCTGACTAATTTTGGCTGTGGGTTTCTTCTGTTCCAATCAGTTGTTGGATGAAACCTTTCTGATGTCGATTATGCTAGGCTCCAGTCTATGAGTATAGCAGAGTATCATTAGGAATCATTCATTGGCTTAAAAAAACTAAACTTTATCTAGACTATTTTATGTAAGGAAGCATTTATGTCAATAGCATTTCAACATCAGAAAGTGTTTAATTTACGGCACACTTCATTCTTTACAAAATACTATTTTAAGTCTTATCAAATTGATACTCCATCCCTTTTCAAATTAGACATTCACAACATGATTAAAATATCTCAATATAATCATAAGTTTTACTTGCTAAGCTGATAAAAGCCTGAGCCACTCTGAGGACACACCTCCCTTGGTTTTGACATTTAGTGGGGTTTTGTTTGTTTGTTTTGTTCTCGGGAGTGTTATTGTTCTGTTTTTTGGGTTTCTTTCCTTTTGAATCTTCAGTGTCTAGCATAGTGCTAATAAAACAAGGGCTTGAGCAATTTCTAGAAAGGTAAAACATTATGATTCACTTTTGATAATAAATTGGATACTTAAATGTGACTCTACAGGGCTGTGAGAAACACATCAATGCCTATAGTTATAATCTGCCATCGATGGGAACCATGAACATTTATATTATCATCAATATATGGTCCTATAACTTTTCATTATCTTTTCAGAGAAGATGAAGGAATTTGAAACTGTATCTGCTCTTAGCACACAGCTGAACTTTGAGCTTAGCTGCACATAAATTTACGTAAATGTGCTCTGCATATGTTTGTTGTTTTCTGGATTTGGCCTTGCATTTCAATTCAGATTTCTGGGGTTTGTTGGGATGGTTTATGTGCTGGATGCAGCAGGACCTTTGAAAATAGCTTCTGTGTGTGAAAAAAATTAGCAGTTCTTTCCCCTGTAATCCTCAAATAGATTGTCAGTCCTCAGTGGTTAAGAAAGAGCAAAGGGCACAAACTCATGATAGATGAATCTCTGGTGGAGTGGTTTGCTGCCTGTGTCTGATTGATTTCCACTTCAGCTGTGAGTCTGCTAAATGACAGTTCAGTCAGTGACTGAACTGCTGGTTTACATGTCAGCCACCTTAAGGCAGGTTTCCGGCTTGCCTCTACAATAAAGGGACAAAACAATCAAAGCTTAGATGGTGCATATTGACATCATTTTGTTATACCTTTCCTGTTGTTTGAGGTAAGAGTTAAGATCAACACAATACAGATACATAATTAGAAACAAGAGTCTATTATTCATCATCACAAAGGCTATTAAGAAATTGCAATAGTCTTTCTACATTTCTGATTGAGAACCAAGTCTTGAACAAAAAAATTCTCTTACATTAAAATCTCATAAATCTATACACACCTGCCAATGTAAGATTACAGTGATCTTACAGAACCTTATTAATTAGGTACATATAATACCTAGTATGATATAAATTCTACACAGTAGTTGCTATATTATGTTGCTTAGAGTTCAGTGACAGGTAAAAAGTCTGTTTTGTGAATCACAAATGCACTTGTGTATGATGCTGAGAATTGAAGCCAGGACCTCATTGGAAGCATTAAAAGTGATCAGCTATTCATCAGAAAAGTTGTATAAAACTTACAGACCATATTCCTTCTTTGTTTGATTCAGAGGGCCTTGTTTTCCTAGTGTTCTCCATTTCCTCTGACTCTTACAATCTTTCGCCTTTTCTTCAGCAGGGTTCTCTGAGCTCTGAGGGGAGAGAATTACTGTACACCATAAATTTAGACTCCCTCCACATAATGTTTGGCTGCGGGTCTCTGCATCTGTTCCTATCTGCTGCCAGATGAAGCCACTCTGATGGTGACTTTATAAGACACTGATCTATGGTTATAGCAGAATATCATTAGAAATCATTTTATTGATTTTTGTTGTTAGGTTTTACCCTAGGCCTCTGGAGTAGATAGTCTCTGCTTCTTGATTACCCAAGCAATGTCGAGTATGGGCTGCTTCTGGTAGAGAAGGCCTTAAGTCAAATCAGACATTGGTTGGATAGTCCCACAGTTTGTGCCTACCATATTTTATAGGCAAGACAGAGTGCAGGTCAATGTTTTTGTGGCTGGATTGGTATCCATGTTTTTCTTTCAGTAGTCTGCATAGTACCATCTGGCAACAGAGATTAGAACAAAAGTGCCTTCCTGCTGGCACCAGCTTGACCTCTCCATGTTCAATGACCTATGTGGATGATGTCCTCAGCAATGGAGTCCCACTGTCAGTTTGTCTTAGCATCAGTCTAGGTTGTTTGGGACTTCCATGGATCCCTGTTAGCCAACAACACAATTGAATGCAATCCAGTATATCTACTAAAAGCTTTGCCTGGCTATAAAGGATGCCCAGTTAAAACTCTATATCCTCTGTTACTAGGAACTCTTGTTAAGATCACCTTCATAGATTCCAGAAAGTTTCCACCGCACAAGGTTTTCACACCACCCATCAAACACCCACCAAATCCCAGCTGTCTCTTTTTTATCTCCCTCTATCCCATCTCACCCCCACCAAACATGATTCCTCCTGCTCCCATCTCTACTGCCCCAATTTAATTTTTCAAATCTATTCTGTTTTGACCTCCCAGGAAGACCCATGTTTCCACCCTGGGACCCTCCTCTTTATCTCTGAGTCTTTGGATTATAGCTTGGTTATAATTTATGTAATGGCTAATATCCACTTATAAGTAAATACATACTATATATTTCTTTCTGAATCTGAATTACATCAATTGGTGTGATTTTTTTCTAAATCTATCCATTTGCCTGCAAATTTCATGAAGTCATTTTTTAAAACAGCTGTGTAATACTCCCTGTTTAAATGCACCACATTTTCTGTATCCATTCTTCTGTTGAAGGACATATAGGTTGTTTCCAGTTACTATTATGAATAAAGCTAAAAGAAACATGATTCAACAAGTGGGGTTTTTTGTTTTTTTGTTTGTTTGTTGGTGGGTTTTTTTGGCAGAATGGTCCTTTGGTATATACTCAAGAGTGGTATATTGGGTCTTGAGGTAGATCATTTGCCAATTTCCTAAAGAACTGTTATATTGATTTCTAAAGTGGCCTCCCAACAGCAATAAAGGAGTATTTCCCTTGCTCCACATTCTCACCAGCATTACCTGTCACTTATGTTATTGTTATTGATCTTAGGCATACTGACAGGTGTAAGATAAAATTTCAAAGTAGATTTTTTCCCTAATGGCTAAGGATGTTGAACATTTCTTATGTGTTTGTCAGCACTTTAGATTCCCCTTTTAAGAACTCTGCTTAGATCTGTACACCACTGTTTCATTTCATTAAGTGTTTTTAAATATTTATTTTTTCAAGTTCTATATGTTTGAGATATTCTATTATTCCTTTATTGGATGTGGAGTTGGTAAAAAAAAAAAAAAATCCATTCTGTAGGCTGCCACTTTGTCCTATTGACAGTGTCCTTTGCCTTGCAGAAGACATTCAGTTTCATGAGGTCCCACCAATTAATTGTTGATCTTAGTGCCTGTGTTATCAGTGTTCTTTTTTAAAAAGTTGTCACCTGTGCCAGTGCACTTAGGGCTGTCCTCCATATTCTCTTCTATTAGGTTCAGTATATCTGATTTTATGTGAAGGTCTTTGATCCAGCTGGATTTGAGTTTTGTGCACAGTGATAAATGTTAGTCTGTTTGCATTCTTCCACATGCAGACACCCATATAGAGCAGCAGTATCATTTGTTGAAGATGCTTTCTTTTTTCCATGATGTGTGTATTTCTGGCTTCTTTATAAAAAAAAAAAATATCAGGTTTGTATAGGTGTGTAGATTTATTTCTGGGTCTTGAATTCAATTCCATTGATCAATGTGTCTGTTTCATGCCATTACCATCTGGTTTTTATTAATATAGCTCTATTGTACAACTTAAAATCAGTGATGGTGATACCTTTAGCCGTTCTTTTATTGCTCAAGATTGTTTGAGCTATCCTGGGCTTTTGTTTTTCAATATGGAGTTGAGAATTTTCTTTTCAAAGTCTGTCAGCAATTGTGTTTGAATATTGATGGGGATTGCATTGAATCCATAGAGTGCTTTTAAAGGGAGGGTGGCCATTTTTACTTTGTTAATGGTACTGATCCGTGAATATCAGAGATCTTTCGGTCTTCTGGTATCTTATTCTAAATGTCTTCAAAGTGTTGAAGTTCTGATCATACAAGTCTTTTACTTACTTGGTTAGGATTACCATAAGATATAATAATTGAGGCTATGGTGAAAGGTGTAATTTCCATGACTTCCTTCTCAGTCTGTTTATCATTTGTATATAGGAGGGCTACTGATTTTTGCGAGTAATTTTATATGCAGCTACTTTGCTAAGAGTACTTATCAGCTGTACAAGGGAGAAGTTTCCCAGTGGAATTTTAGAACAACTTGTATATACTATCATATCATCTGCAGATAGTGATACTTTGACGTCTACCTTTCCGTATTGTATCCTCTTGATCTCTTTCAGTTGTCCTCATGACCCAGCTAAAACTTTAAGCACTATATTGAATTGATGTGAGGAGAGTGAACAGCCTTTCCTCGTTCTTGATTTTAGTAGAAATTCATTGAGTAGCTCTTCATTTAATTTGATGTTTTCTATAGGATTGCCATACATTTTCTTTATTATGTTTAGGTATGTTCCTTGTATTACTAATTTCTCTGAGACAGATTAGTCTGTGGATTGTAGCGTGATTATTCTGTACTTTATGTCTAATGTCCAATTATAAATGCACACTATATATGTCCAGGCTTTTCTGGCTTTTAGAGTCTCCATTGAGAAGTCATGTGTAAATCTAATAGATCTACCTTTATAGTTTACTAAGTTTTCCCCTTCCAGCTTTTAACGATCTTTCTTTGATTTGTATGTTTAGTGTTTTGATTATGACTTGACAATGGATGTTCTTTTGAGTCTACTCTATTTGATATTCTGTATGCTTCTTTTAGCTTTATAGGCATTTCCTTTAACTTGATAAGCTTTGCTTCTATGATTTGTTGAGAATATTTTCTGGGCTTCTGAGCTGGGAATTCTTCTCTTTCCTTTATTCTTATTATACTTACATTCGATCTTTTTATAGGGTCCAGATTTCCTATAAGTTTTATGTCAAGAGTAATTTTTAGAATTAACATTTACTGTCACTGACTGTAAATGTTTATTTACAGTTTCTTCTATATGTTTAATGCCTGGGAGTCTCTCTTCTATCTCGTATAATCTGTTAGTGAATCTTACCTCTGTAGTTCCTGTTTAAATTCTTAAATATTTCGTTTTCAGAGTTCCCTCAGTTTATGTTTCCTTTATTCTGTTTCCATTTTTAGGTCTTGAACAGCTTTATCCTTCAAATATTTGTATTTTCTTAACTTTTTTTTTTAAAAAGAATTTAGTCATTTTCTCCAATTGTTACTATTTTCCTGAATTTTAGGTATTTATTCATTTCCTCTTCAAGGACCTCCGTTATTTTCATATAGGTGGTTTTGAGGTTTTTTTCCTTGTGTGTCAGCTATATTGGATGAACTCTGGTGGAGATATAGTGCCCTGACTTTTACTGATTGTGTTTTTGCTGGAGCCTATGCATCTGGGTTTAGGATGAATACAGGTCTAAGTGCTGGTGTCTGGTTTTTTTCTTTGCTGTGTGGATGTTTTGATCCTTGGTTTCTGTTTACTCTCTGGATTTTCAGAGAATATGTTAGCTTTGTGTAGCCTGTTATGCTGGCTGCTTCACCTGGTGTATTCACAGGGAATGACTGCTGTTGTTCAATACTGGATTTCTGGCAGGTGTGACCTATGGTTGAACAGGAAGTGCCGGGACTGGGCACTGAAACACAGCTATGAGTAGGGAAAAGGAAGCTAGGACGAAATGGTCTGTGGCATCCACTGGAAATTTGGGCACAGAGGAAGGAAGGATACAGCTGACAATCTGTTGTAGCACTATGGATGAGACTTAGGGATTGGGTCTGGGATAAAAAAGCCATACTTTTATTCTTGAATTGGTGAATTTATAAGCATATGCCAAGCAAATGTTAAAAGAATAAATGGTAAGTAGAAGAATATTATAAATTGGGCATTCAAAATATCCAATAGAGAAAATTAGTGAAGGAAAATTGAGAGATCCATAAAGTGGTAATCATCAAATTAAGGGGTGTACAAACTCCCAACAGCAACATACTGAGGAAATCACTCAAAGCCAGAAAGCTGAAGAGTCCCATGGAGAGTGCCAGGGTCCAATGGAGGCTTCCTGGGCAGTTCAGAGTGTTCCATGTGGAGAGACTTCCAAATTAAAAAAACCTAATAGATACAGATAAACACAAAACTTCAAATGAGATACTCACATCCAGCAGAAACCAGCTGGGAAAACTGAGAGACTACACTGGAGTTGGTCACATTTTGGGTGGGGAAGCAACCCATCCTTCTGATGGAGGCCATCAGAAGACACTTTAACACAAACATGTTTGAGTCGGAAAGAGAAGTTAGGGTCTAGCCCTGCTCCCGTAGCCAGCTTCTCAGGGAACTCGAACAGCACATGGCAGTTTATCAATAGAACACACATTACAAACAATACGAAAGGAGCCAAATATATTTTAAATCTTTCTCAAAAACCGCTTCTACTGTATTGCTTTCTTAGGCTGATATGTGTGTACATGAGCTGATCTACTAACCAAGATAATTAGCACACACTTCACATTCTGTATCATTTACTTATTGGTAAAGAAACTTAAGATTTACTCATAGCAAACATCAAGCACCAGAGTATTACCAACTACATTTAACATGAATGATAGTTTCCCAAATCATTTATACCGTAATTAAAAATTTCAACACACTGACCTTTCTCTCCCATTTCTCTGAGTCTCAGTCCCATACTAACATCCACTCCCCTTCTGCATTCAAGAATGGTAAGACTATTAGAATTTTCCATTTAATGCTAATGGTTGATTACAAGATTGCTTGTCCAACCAGCCTTTTCAGTTACAGTTCTTGTCCTTTCTCGCTTATGTAAAATTTTAAAGACATATCTCAGAAATGTTTGCAATGTCCTGTACATTTAATCTACCAAACAATACTATGAAATAAAATTTATATTTATGAGTATGCTAAGGGGAGATGATGATATTACTACCTGTTCAATAGCACTTATGTTTATTAGGAAATATTTTTTCTGTAACAAAAGTATGATATTTGTGTTAAAATCTATTATACAATTAATAGATTACATTTGCATGACATTAAAATTGAAATAGTTAAGAATATATAAATATAAAAGAGAATTAAAGACAGAGCTAAAGTTACAGCACTTAATGATTCAACCTGGACACTTAAAATGGAAGAGGTAATCATTTGGGTATTTTGTCTCTTTTAACTTCTTTTGTCCATTCATTTACACTACAAATCTCTGCATAATTCTCATACTTTTTTACTTAGTCTGTTTATATTAACTGGACACGACATTCTTCAGATATGATAGCTAATATGGTAATATGATTTAATTAAAAGGTAATTAGAAATACCATCCCTGAGCATATCAACAAAATCAACTGATAAATTCAATTATAAAATGGTTTTACATTCTGAACTCAAATCCACTTAAAAATGAGATAGTGTCATTATGCATATTATATTATTTCCTGGGGATCTAATCAAATTATACTAACATGCCCACTATCTTCTACTGATTTATTCAGTTATTCTAATAAAACACAATATTCTAAGACAATAGATTGTAGTAATAAATTGATTCTGGCATATGTATCAATTCTTCCAGTAAGAACTAGACTGTAATGGTGAATTATTTTAGTAATCATTGTAAACTAAAAGAAAAAAATATCAAGGAACAGAAATCTTAGGAATTTTATTCCCTTATCTTTTCTGCTATTAAGAGCATGGATTTGCAATATTGGTACTAAAATACACACACACACACACACACACACACACACACACACAAATCTCATTGCTTTGTTTTATAAATCAGTTGTAATTAGTTCAAGTTGTCTTTTCAACTATTCATAGAAAATCTAATTGCTTATATTAATTGATGTTTTTGTCTTAGATTCAGTAAAAATTACCTATTTAGTAATCATATAGTCTAGAATATTGAAAATGATACACAATACTGAGGATGCCCTTTAAGCCAGGGCATTTCCTCCAGAGGAGGGGACTTCCTTACTGTGACTTGCCATTTACAAGAGAAGTTCTGGATTCAGTGGAAGTCATAGAACCTAAGTACATCCTGTAGTAATTTTTATTTGAGGAAATGCCATCCACCATGGAATTACCTTCACATGCAAACAGAATGAGAGTTCCTAATGTTTTCAAAAACCTAGACCACCATTTCTTCACTAAGCAAAAAGAAGGAGAGGAGATGGAATAGGGAGGATCTAGGGAGAAGAAATGGGGAAAGAGGACGACATCGGAAATGTAAATAAATAAAATATCCAAAAAAAGACATTGCCATTCAGTTGTATGACCTAAACTCTGAAATGCATTCCCACTGTTGCTTTGTTAAAACATTTTGAAATGAGGAAACAAAATGAAATAAAGCTTTATGATTTGTTGGTCATTCACAAAAAAAAAAAAAACCTGATTTTCTATTTTAATTTTTTGAATCTATCCTGAATGCTTTACTTTCCATCAGATAACAAGATTACATCTCAGCAACACTGAATAATATCACCACTCTTATATTTAGATGATGCTCAACACTCTACAGTTATTTGCTGTATATAAGAAGACTCTTCAACAATCTCCTAGTGTTAAGGAAATCATTTAAGCTATTATGGATCTCCCTTTTTTATAACAGATAAACTATAAATTGTTTTAAACAAAAAATTGTTTTATAAGCTCGAACATCCTTGTTTTATAACACTAATCTAGAAACTTGTGCTGGCTTCTGATTTAATAATCTTCAGTTCATCTAAAACTTCAATAGGATTTATAAAATTATTTTTAAGGTACATACTATTGGATTTCATTATGGCACTTGCATATCTATGTGTGATTACATTCTGTTCAAATCCATTCCTTGACAACACTGCCCTCCCTAGTGCTCTATGTGACATTTTTTTTCTGGGTTCCTTTCTTCCCAAAACTGTTTTTCCTTCTGCTTATGTCACATGTATTCCATTACCTTCTCCTCTTCATTCTTGTCTTAAGATGTCTCCCTCCCCTCTGCTGACCCATGACAATTTCCTGAGTTTACAAGTAGGAACAACAAATCATCACTGTTGCATACTTGACAAAAATCCAGAATTTGTCTTAGTTTTTATAAGTAAACATTCACATGCATAGTATTTACTAGGATTGTTTATAATCTACTAAACAAGGTACTTTAAGATGGAAAAATATATCTAAATTATTAAATGGTAAAATAAAGCATTATAGAATATCTGGAGAATGCAAGTTCTAACACATTTTCGTGCATATTATTTTTCATAAAAATTAGTATGTAAGATTTTACAATAGATAATGTTATCAAACATTTTTAAATGTGGTACTACAATGCTTCCTGCTTCAATTTTTTTCTCAGGGTGGATTTTCATGTTTGGGACTGTTTAATTTTTCAACTTTTAAACATACTTTAAAACTCTAATCTTTCTTTGAAGAATATCTCTGATATTTAATACTAATTGATTTAAATCTGCAGATGAATTTGGATATATAAGCATTTTTAACACCATTCATTCTTGAAGACTGTGGACATATAATTACATTTCTATTTCTTTGTAGCCTCATCATAAGTGTTTAATGGCTTTTATAACTGCTTCATACTTTATCTTCTAAAGATCTTTCACGTAATTAAGTGAATTCATTCCTAGCAACTTCGTTTTATAATCTTATATCATTGCGAAATAGTTTGCTTTTGTGATTTGTATTACAGTTAATACACTGTTGTTAGAGCAGTGCTACTAATTTTTGTATGTTTACCTTGTATCCTGCAACTTTCTCAAATTTATCAGTCCAAAATAGTTTCTTGGCTTATTATACATTTTTTTAAACTGTGAAGCATTTCTTCTATACCAAGTTCATTCTTCATCTTATGAAATCTATTAAAATATTATCAAATGTTCTTTGTGTAACTACTGAGATGATTCCATGGTTGTTATCCTTTATTTTGTTTCTGTCTTCAATCACATATATTGTTTTGAAATTACATAATATTTAACTCATAATTCTATAAATGTTTTATGAAATGGATACGAGTAGCAGTCCATTCTCTTGCAGGAAGTGAGGGACATTGGCGTGGGAAGCATTAACTAACTCCTCAAAATAGTGACCCTTTTCATAGAACATCAGCAAGTTACCAGACCAGGACAAAAGAACTGGCAGGATATTGATTAGCTTTCTCCAATACACAGACTAATATGAAAAAAGATAAAAGAAGCTCAGGAGTATCTATAGGGCAGAACAATTCTCAGAGTTAAAAGTATCATATATGTATCTTGGCAAGAATCTGGTCAGCAATGTTAGTGACAATATATAATATGCTTTCCTGCATCATGACTAGATACTTGCTTATTTCACTAGACAATTAAGTTTTGCTAGAGTTCCCTTTGTTTTAAAATGTAAAAACACGACCAGGCAAAAGCAACAGAAAAAAAATAGACCTGTGACTGTTTCCTTAGAATATGATTCTGTAGAAATGTGAAGAAGTAATATCGAAATCATTATAGCATGAAGTTTCAATTCAGAATAAATGTAGGTTTTCCTCCTGTTAGGACAATGCTTTGATTTCTGCTTTCATGTGTGCTGAGCCTTTCTTAGAATCATTGTCTTTTATGTAATTTTCTTATTTTCTGTGTACACCAGCTGGGACGGTTGAAATAAACCTAAGGCCCATCTGAAGACAAAGGTTTCTTGGAGTAAGTTATAGAAAAGTCTTTTTGTGTTACTTTGAGCCTTTTGATGGACTTCTTCTGTTATTCCACTGTAGTATACAGGCAATTCCTTCACTTAATTGCAACTGGTAACATTCCTTTCAATGTGTACAATACCACTAAAACTTAGATACAACCATACTGTATTTATAATTTTACATTGAACCAGTGCTGAATTAAGCACAATGGAATTACACAGCGTAAAGTTTATTAAAGATGTAATAGTTCAATAATTATTTTTTTTTTAAATTTACTGTGTCATGGCATATGGACATTTTTAAATGGTAAATTTGATAACATTTTCAGTTATTTGGGCATTCAATGAGATGATTTTCTGCTGTGTGGACTCATCTCATATAAGTGTATTTTATGGTCATCTCAAATACTCACTCAGGTTATTTTAACAACTCACAAAAAGAGGCAAAAATACCTGGATGTAAAAATATTTAAATATTGACTATTACTATTTTCTTTTTGCATAAAATTATGCTTCTTGTTACATAGTATAAATGAAATGCCTTGACCAGGCAGGAGGGGCACATAATTTATTGGATTCTGTGAAAAATTCAACAGTGGGTTTTAAAAATAACAGCACAGCACAGGACCTTTCTGAGTTCAGAGCCTACTGCACAGGTTACAGACTTACAAGGCTGGCCTTCCTGTAACATCCTTCCTATTGTCTTCAGAAACAGCTGCCATGCAGTGAAATAGAAGACACAAAGTACAACCTTATTTATCTGGGTGAAACTCAGAAGCAGAGTTTCATCAGGAAATTCTGGTGACTTCTTACCATTCCCTTCTGTGAAAGAACGTGGCACTTAATACTCTTAAGCTAATGGTTGCAATTACTTGTATGTTTATTCAGAATATTTTTTGAGAGTGTGAACAGAATGCATGTATTTGCTAAGAATTGATAGTTTTTCAAAAGAAAAACGTGCATGTTGTCTTCAACATGTATTATGCACTCAGGTAAGTTTATATCTGACTATCTAATAATGTTCTGGAGAACATTGAACCAATGTTCTTGAAATGGTGTGCTGAGTTGGCTCTTAAAAGCAAGCAAAATCTCTTGTGCCCAAGAATTATGACTGAAGATAGTTCACATGTTTTATTTTTTACTCAAATTTGTCTTTTTAGGGATGCAAGTTTTGGAATGGAATGGGATCCCCTTAACTTCTAAAACATATGAAGAAGTACAGAGCATCATTAATCAGCAAAGTGGGGAAGCAGAAATATGTGTAAGACTGTGAGTTTTTCCCCATCTTTCTGTTTCCATTTTTTGGCTATCCATGTCTCTTTTAATTTAAAATTGTTAAGGTGGAAACTTTGCCAGCCAGCAAGAGATTCAGAAATTAGAAAATGAAGTGAATACAAGGTTTATGGCTTTCTTGTGTTCTGAATCAAAGGCTAAGTAAGGTATAGACAGACTCAAGCTGACAGTTTCTGATTATGATACAGCTCTCTCCCTTCCACGCTTTTATTAAAACATGTCATTTAAAAGGAGGCCAGAACCTACTTGGATTCCATAAATGGGCATAATATTTGAAATGACTTGCATCTACTTCATAAAGATTTCACCTTAAATGACCATTTTTATCAGCTTTGACTTTTGACAACATTGCTAATATGTACTGGGTTAGCCGGGTGCATGACTGGGAGTTGCTTTATATCATGACCACTTTTCATTGACCTCCTGAAAATAAACTCAGGGCAGTTGGAAGAGGTGCCTTTTGATTCAGGTTTCCTCAGTGTCTTTCTTAATAATCTGTCTTAATCTTCAGGGACCTCAATATGTTGTCAGATTCCGAAAATCCCCAGCATCTGGAACTTCACGAGCCACCAAAAGTTGGTAGGTGACAGCCACTTGATTTCAACCATGGATGAAGAGGCACGTACACAAGTAACCTGTTTTGACATACATGCAGACAGAATTATAGATTTGTAAACATGTATATGATTATGACACCAAAACTTTTAGTTACAGCATTAGCTTTCTGGTGAAACATATTGCATATTTAACTGTTAGACTAGGCAAGAAATATGTATGTTAAATATGTACTACATAAGTTTATGTTTTAAATTACCTAAATATGAATTCATCTTGTGAAGGCAATTTTGAGCCATTTCTTTTTAATCATAAAAATTTTAGTAACTATTATTTTTTTTCAGCACAACTTGGCCTTTTGCTGTTATTACAATGATTCTGGAAAGTCTGAGTTACTGAAATGCACTAGGTCCAACAGATATCACAATTCATACATACACACACACATACACACATACATATACACATACAAACATATATACATACATACAAACATATATACCTATATACACACACATACATACACCCACATATACACATAAATGTCATATACTCTGTAAAATTCTTTATAAAGAACAACATTTGGAAGATTTAGAAGACAGAAAATTTGTCCATACAGCATGTTCTTGGAAATAAAATAATGTGCTTTGTCATCCACACGGTTCACTCAATAAAATATTCAAAGTATTTTTCTGAAAACTTAATAGAATTTTAAATTGCCCCTGTAATTCATCATTATAATAGTCCTAGCTGGACCATCTAGATTTCTCCAGTAATAGAATAGATACATAAAACTACAATTGACTACATTTGGTTTTGAAAGCTTAATTTAGTCCATAAGTAATGATTGTGTCATCAGCCAGAATTCCAACCAGTGCCATGGAATATCCAACATACAGACCCAAGACATAAAGCCTTTCTTTTTGTTCTAGTAGATAAGGCAAAATCGCCAGGGGTGGATCCCAAGCAGTTGGCAGCAGAGCTACAGAAAGTCTCACTCCAGCAGTCTCCCCTGGTCATGTCGTCAGTCGTGGAGAAAGGGTCTCATGCTCACTCAGGTCCCACATCGGCAGGATCCAGTTCTGTTCCCAGCCCCGGGCAGCCAGGGTCGCCTTCAGTAAGCAAAAAGAAGCACAGCAGCACCAAGGTGAGAAGGACCCCATGTCGCCACAGTGGCCGATTCTGGTGGTTTAACCTGGACAGAAGTAGATGGGAAGCGAAATGAAATTGTAATGTTTTCTTGTGATGAGTCGCGCCCTGATGATCTACTGAAACAAATATTTCTCTCTTCTAATGGCTTAACTGACCCGAATAAAGAATCTCGGCTAATAAGATATGTCAGGTTTTAGAATGCCAACTTTGATCAATGTGCTACTTCCTATTTTTGATGTGTGGCAGAGGGTTCCAGAAATCTAAATTTCCTTCTATATAGAACATTAGCTTTACAACCTTTGAGACAATTTTTTTCTCAGTAAAAAGTGTAAAGAAAGGGTCCTGAGTTCAATTCCCAGCAACCACATGGTGGCTCACAACCGTCTGTAATGGGATCCGATGCCCTCTTCTGGTGTCTGTGTATGTATGTATATTATATATTAAGAACAAAGAAACGGAAATAATTTAGGACAAAAAAATAAAGGATAACAATGACAGATAAGCAACATTCTAGATCTTATTCCAGTTCCAATGTGTGGGTTGCACTTCGTGTGTGTGGCTTTACCTGAAAGCAGTATTTTGGGATTGGAGAGATGGCTCAGTGGTTAAGAGCACTGACTGCTCTTCCAGAGGCCCTAAGTTCAAATCCCAGCAACCACATGGTGGCTCACAACCATCTGTAATGGGATCTGATGCTCTCTTTTGGTGTGTCTGAAGACAGCTACAGTGTACTTGTCATATATATAAAATAAATAAATAAAATCTTTATTAAAAAAAGAAAGAAAGAAAGAAAGAAACCAGTATTTCCAGTGCTGGTTCTTTAAAGTTGCTGGAGAACCAAAAACTGTCCAGTGCAGCAGTGCTTCCTCCTTGTAAAAGCAGATGACATTACCATGTGTAACTGTTCTGACACATCACTCTTTTATTTAGGAGGCATTCCTGATACCTGAATGTCTGCTGGGCCATCTCTCCTAGGGCACGCCTCTAAACATTCTAAAAGGACCTAGAAAGAACGTGGGTTTTATCCTTAGAAATGCTAGTAGATCTAGTGTTATCATAAATGCCCTAACATCCTTGTGGTCAGTATTGCATTTATAACGCTCTGGCTTATGCTCCACCAACACTTGTCCATGATCATTACACTTCAGAAGTCACCCTCCACCAGAATACAAAGATTCCTCCCTCTCATTCCAAGGAGGCAAGTTCTAAACTGTGTGCTCCCGGTTCAGCAGCTGTGACACAGCACTGTATGGGAATGTGTTAGAAGTGCTTTTTTTTTTTTTTTCACAGCCTGGACTATTTCAAAAATCTGTGTGGATGGAGCTCAGAAACCTAGGTTTTATAACTTCTCTAGCTACATGTGATCTTCCTTAAAATTTGAAGATTACAGATGAAGATTCTAGGGCACAGTGAGTGGGTATTAGGAGAGTGAGGACCCTTAGGCTGCTGGGATCAGAAGCGGTGGTGGTTAAGGACCAATTTAGAAAGAAAGGGACCTCCATTCCAAGAAGAAAACACAACCGGAAAAGAGTTTCAGAATCAGAAAACTGCAAGTCTCCCCCATCCCTCCTTGCTTCCTTCTCCTCTCTCTCCTCCCACCCTGCCAGCTTCCTTCCTGCCTCCTAGCCTGCCAGCCTGCCTGCTTACCTCTTTTCTTCCTTCCAAAGGTGCCTCTTGTGTATCAAAAGAAAATTTGTATATAAACTGCAATTATCAGGTTCTAATTTTATTCTCCTTTTTGGTTACACACACCACTTAAAAACCATTTTTAATCCCCCTGAGCACATGTTATAGTTCTCTGACTTGCACAGAACAGTAAGAAATATATTTATGAATTAAAATGTCAGTGGTCACTTGTGAACCCCTGTTCTTGTTATGAATGCAAATTTATAAATTTGCCTTTCTATATAATATGTTTTGTATTATATTAATTGTATTATATTACTATATATTAGCTTTGAGTACCACACTTTAGAAAATGGAAACTCTAGAAATGAGAAAGCATTAGGAAAGGGGTTTTCGCAGCTATTTCTGCATGGAGCCATTCTTTCCTTTGTCAATAATTTGAGCCAGTGTAGATTTATAACATTCAGCTCAAATACTTAGTTCTAGTGTTCCATTGTCCAAAGAGTAACTGTTACATGTTACATGTAGCTGGTCTCAGATGACATCTTTGTATAGGTAAATTGTAGGCCAAACTCCAGTGACTTTATGTGAAGAAAAGACTCGAATATCTCAACACAAGTTTTATTTTGCTAGCATGGTGAAGTGACAATAATTAGGATAAATATAAACATTCATATATTCTTTTCTGTTTATTTTTACTGTGATTATTAGAAAAATTCAATTAACTCTGTAACTCACAAATATTCTCCATTGGATAGTTCTAGTATAGAAATTATTTTACTCTTGGCAGTGACATTAACTTAATCATAAAATCACATTATTTTGGAAAATATATTTATATATTGTATATACATAATATATTATATAATATATATATATTATATATATAGTGAGAGAGAGAGAGAGAAAGTGCATGTGTATATTTTTAAATGTAAAGATTTACCTAAAAGAGTAGACCTGCTACTTATTCATTTTTTTCTTTTTTTTAAGCAGGTACCTTTTGCTAAGTAATATATTTGTAAAGAGTTAATGATACGTTAAGTTGCCATTTGTTTCTTGTCTCCTACTTAAAATAAGTTAGACAGCTTTTTGAAGCTCTGTATCCTAATGGCAGGCAACAGCAAAGCCAAAGATTTCATATGTTCTTAAGCTAATATACAGAATTAGGGTTTTTTATTTCTGTAGGTCTAGAACTAACTAAATTAAATATTAAAATGCTTAAAATATACTCACATATTTTATATTGCATAAAATATACTAATAACATAAAATTACAATTAAATTGTATGATAGTGTTCTAAATCTAAATTACTTAATTTATAATTAATATAAGAATATATGTAGATGTTTAGAACACATCTATGAAACATTTTTATTTGATGCTTTTTATCAAAATATCTGCATGTGTTTGTATTTTGTCATTTGTTTCAGAGTTCAGAGTTAGATGTTAGTAAATAATAACAATATTTGTTTTTCTGTGCTTGAATTAATCTTTTAATTCATACATGTTACCAGCAACAGGATTTTATTCTTTTTTTTTTTTTTGTAGCTCAGTAATATGTCATCAGGTATATATCACATTTTCTTTATCCTTTATCCGTTCATCAGTTGATGAGCTGATGTTACCTTTACATTGCTGTTGTTAATATTGCTGAAATATATGTAGGCATGAAAAGACCTCTTCAAACGACAGATCCCATTCCTTTAGACATTTGGCCCGGAATGCATTGCTGGAGCCTCCTCAATTCTTTAGCATGTAGCAGACAGTTTTTAAGATGGCGGTGCTACTGTTCAGTTCCACCCGCAGTGGTCATGAGCTCTTTTGTGACCTCAGGTTCTCCAGTACTTTCCATTTTAGTCTTTATAATAGTAATAATCATCCCTTATGTGTTTCTAGGTTAATCTCCATGGTTGGTCTGATTTGTGCTTCTCTGATGACTGGGAGTTTGGGGGGGGGTATTTATTAAAGTTTTAGCATAAAATTCTTACCCATCATTCTTTGTTTTTAATCTTTAAAAGCTAGATTTTTTTCTAAATGGTGATATAATAATTTAAAAGAAGTACTTACTTATCTTATGTGTTCTTATGAAAAAGGAATTTCCTGTCATGATATCCTCAAAACTTCAATAAAACCCTGTAGAGAGAAGTCTCAGACATTTGAAAATGAATTAGTTATTTGAAGATATTATATTTGGATCTATTCTGATGGGAGGTGATAAAAGATAAACAGATGAAGTTACAAAATAAAATAAAATATCTACGTATGACAGAATAAAACTGTGGGGAAAGAGATGATAAAATTACAAGCAAACTGAAATAATTTTTAATGGCAATCAAAGTTCAAAGAAATAGGTAAGACAGTCCTATTTGTGATATAATTGGGGCTAAACAATTTAATAAGTATCTGTATCCTAAATTCTAAAGGTATTTTTAATCTTTTATAAAATTAAAAAATTATAAAAATTAAAAATTAAAAAAATAAAAATGTTTCTTTATCTTTCTTACTAGCTCTATGCACATGTGTGGGTCATGTACACTAATGAGCAATTCCCAACTCCTCAAACTCTGACTTCACCAGTTGGTCTGTAGAACCAACTCACTGGTTTTCTTGAAGTATATGTTTTAGTACAACAGTTAACAAAATCAGCTTCAAAAGTCATGACCCAGTTGAAAGGAGTATAAGTGTCTCTAAATTTGAAATGTAACTCCTATAACCTTACAATTTTCACAATATCTATATGCCATTTACACCCCATGACTTAAAATTTCTCATCATTTTCATAACAGAACCCCAGGAAACTGTAAAAAAAAACATAAGTTTATTTTCCTCTCAAATCTGGTTATTTTTTAAATGAATCAGGAATATTTGATGAAAAGCCCCAGTTGTTGTTGTTGTTGTTGTTGTTGGTGGTGGTGGTGGTGGTGGTGGTTTTCAATGCATAAACACTTCCAGGCATTTGCATAGAATTTTTTTTACCATTTAGTTTTCTTGTTTTATTAATTTAGAATGGAATATATATTAAATAAATACAATTGTTTAATAACAGCCAGTTATCCTTTTGAAGCCCAGCATAGTTTCGATGTTAATAGTTAGCATACATTATAAGTGAGCTAAACTATCAAATATATAAATTTGAACACCTGTAACCGTCTTGATTTCACCAGGCGCTGAGTTAATTTTATTCTTTGATAGCTTTTAAAGCAAGATTTGAAATAGACTTACTTTTTTCTTTTTTACTGTGCTCATTCTGTGTTTTGGTTAAAAGCACTGACTGGTCTTCCAGAGGTCCCAAGTTCAATTCCCAGCAACCACATGGTGGCTCATAATCATCTGTAATGGGATCCAATGCTCTTTCTGGTGTGTCTGAAGACAGCAACAGTGTACGCATATAAATGAAATGAATAAATCTATAAAAAAGTAACTAAGCATGTATACAAAGATATTATAATCGATATTGCCACTTTCCATTCAATTACTAAAACAAAGTCAGCTTTGCATACTTATAAATAAGTAGAAATGATGTATGAAGGTGGCTGCCACTCCACCTAGGTGCCATATTCATATCCTAATATTCTATCATAGATTTGGGGACAAATACATTATATATATATATATATATATATATATATATATATATATATATATATATTGGAAATGCAACAAGTTCATGAGTAAGCATTTATTGAGGAGCATGTATTAGTTTACAAAATCACTTTATTTAATTTTATTAGTTTTATTAGTTATTAATTTATTTTGAGACAGAGTTTTACTGTGTAGAATTAGACGGCCAGGAACTCACTATCTAGATCAGGCTAGCCTTGAATTCACAGTGGTCCACTCACCTCTGTCTCCTAAGTGCTGGGATTCAGGGCATGTGACTCCTTGTCTGGTTTCTAGATCTCTTTCTTACCCACTTTGAAGGATTTATTTGCCTAAAGAGTTATGAGAAAAATGAAAACCTATCTGAAAAGATAAATATTAATTAAAGGTGGTCTGCTCATAGAAAAATGTTGCTTGGGTGTTTCACTGTGCAGGGAGATAGAAGGAGAGAAGCAATGACCGTGACTTTCATCCTAGTTTCTGTATTCCTAGACAGTCTTATGTAAACACTGTTTCATTACTATGTGTTCTTTAAATTCTCTAAATACTTAAGCAAAATGCTTTAAACTAAATGCAATCATTTTGTTTAAGTAATTGAAAATCCTCCTGTCATGAAATCAAGGTTTCAAAACATGTTTTTCAAAATGAAAAATAGATTCATGTGTTGTAAAATTAAATAACTATGAGAATTATAAGTAGCTACTTTAATTCTGAAGCAACCAAATGGATAAAATGTATTTTCCAGGCAGTGTGCTATAACCAATACAAGTTAATTACAAAAGACAGTTAAAAGGAGAACACCTCTGAGTACTTTGTTTATTAATGTAACATGTGGTTTTCAATATTGCAGCCTACTGATGCCACCAAGGCAGCCTCTCACCCAATTACAGGAGAGATTCAGGTATGGAATGCTTTTCATGTCATCATGCTATCATCTTTTTGTTTTGTTTTTAGCATTTGTCTATTGGAATTTCTAACAGCCTGTCTGGTTCTTTCATTTTCTACAACATGTACAATACTATATGTAGAAAACAATGTCATACCATGATGTTTGATGCGTGTGTGCATGGAAACCAGTCATAGCTTTGAAATTCCTGACTGAAGGGTATTTAGTCAGTACAAACTGAACTTCAACGAGAGTGTGCTCGAGTGTGCTTTACACACAGCTTCTCCTTCCAAATGCCCGAAGGCCATTCTTCAAGTTATATTAATCAAATGATGGCTTTTGTTAAGTCAATGATTTCCGACTAACTGATAAAAAAAACTACCCTAGGGAAGTTATTGTCATACTGTAGGTCATAAAAACCTTGTTTTTATAAGATCAATTGAAAGAATTTTGGGTGGAAAATAGAATAAAAAGTACAGAAAATTTCAGCTTTAGGTCCATGTATACTTCTATATTTGAATATCTCATTATCACGGTTTATATCTTAGCATGAATCACAGTGAAATAGCTTTAAATTTGGGTTTTTGGTAATATCAAAATGTAATTAATGAGGATAAAAAAATATTACGACGTAGGAAGAATTAACACAGGGCAAATTAGTTTCCAGGAGGCAGCAAGGTTCCAGTAATGAAAATCGGGTATATCTCCAAGATAATGTAAAATAAATTCTCACAAAGGATTTACAGGATAGCAGAGATACAGGGAACAGTGCGTGACAGACAGCAGGAACACCCAGAAAGTTGTTGCACTCAGAATCAATGAGGGAATCAGCTTGGAGAGGCTGTGCTTCCAGGAAGAACTTTGGATGCAAGCAGATGGGAATTATCCCTCACATACTATAGCAGAGTACACGCGCTGTAGAGTAAGCTCAGACCGATGTGTGTTTGGGGAGTGGGGCCCTGTATTAAGAAGTTATGAGTCAATTGCTGACAGAGAATATGGCAAAGGTACAGACTGGAAAAACCAGCAAAATGACTCTGTACATACAAACAAAAGCTAAAGCAGAACTGTAAAATGCAGAGGAGTGTTTCCATTCCTCTCCTGGAAGGAACGGTGTGATCAGCGCTGCTTACTGTGCATTCCTGACCTTGCTGTTCCTCTGCTGGTTGCCTATGTTAGTTTTCACCTGACCCGTCTTTCAAGGTTCCAGAGGCAACACGGGAAATACTTAAACTATTGATTCCTAATAGTTTTCTCCTACCACGTTTTTAAGTCCTTGCCTTTAGACTGATGTTTACTGTTTCTGTTTGGTTTGATGTTCTCTTGTTCACTCTCCTGTGTCTTACCCTTCAGCAGTAAAACTTAATTCTGAAGTTGAAACTTACCTTGACACGATACCTGTGAGCAGTTAACAGTGGTTCTTAACCTTTCTAACGCTGTGACCTTTAATTCAGTTTCTCATGTTGAAGTGACTCGCAATCATAAGATTATTTTTATGGCTACCTCGAAGCTATAATTTTGCTACTATTATGAATTGTAATGTAAATATTGTTGTGGATAGAGGTTTGCCAAATGAATCGCAACTGCACAGGCTGAGAACCACTGAGTTCAAATATTGTTAAAGCTGTGTTTCACTTATTTTCCCGTGTTGTGTGGCAAATCCTTACAGCAATGGCACACACAGTTATAAGCATAAGGTGCAGGCACTGGAACCCCTGTGTGTGAGGATGGCCCAGGTCTCCATGCTTCCTCTGGTCTGATCCCTTAGCTTCTTGGAGGTCTTTAGGAATGAATGGGGAAGTTTTGAGTCTCTTGAAGTAGCATAAAAGTGTCGATGTCAGTGAGAAACAGCTTAGGTGAGTGTCATTTGGAAGTGAACCCCAGAGAAAGCTAACTATGGATTACTAAGCTTCATGTTCCTATATCATATTATAGCACACACTTTCAAAATCCCTGACTTTGCTTTTCCCTTAGGACACATTACTTTGTTATTTACACATTACTTTGTTATTTACACGGCCGTCAGCGATAACTAGACTTTTCTCTGTGGAATTGTGCAACTAAAGATTCATTTCTATGGGAAACCATATCCAGATCAAAACTGTACCAAAATGAAGATGTTTTTCATTCTGAAGTTTTAAGCAAAGGTCTGACAGATTTTAGATACTCCACTTTGAATGTAAACACTATGTATCTGTTTTTGTATGAATTATTTTTAAAAGTTAGTATTTTTATACACACGTACCCTCTTTGAAATAAAGGTCTTTCCATTTTTATTGCTTAAAAAAACTGAAATGCAATTAAGATTTAATCTGAAAGACATCAAAAGAATACTTCAATTGTGAAAAAGAAATTTACTAAGCTCAGTGATTTTGAATTGTGACAGTTTCTCAAATGTTTATCTGAATTGTAAATTTTGTTCTTTGATGTCAATGTGACCAGCCAATAAGTACTGTAGAGATATTCTTCTTTCTTTCTCAGCTTCTAAAGTCTAAAGAGTGAGCTAGTATCATTCCAGTCCCTTACTTTATAAGAAATGGCATAGAAAGAGAAGCTACAAGTTTAATCTTGGAGAAAATAGGAAAAATGAAATCTATACTTTTTTAAAAAAATCTTACATCCTAATATGGATAGTATCCTCTCCATATAACCTTTATTCTCACCACTCATTTTTGACAAAATGTAAATGCTATCTCATAATACTTTACAAGTTATTTATTTATTATTTTCAACATCTTTGTAATTGTGATACTAGATATCAGTGAGGTGTATTCTTTTCCCATAAACAAATTTTCAATGTTAAAATATAATAAATATTAAGTGTATGATTTTTCTTCTAAGTGAACTATAGCTAGGCCGAGACTTTTCACTGTGCAGAGTCCAGTGAACATGAACAGCATGTTTTCTACAAATCCACATATGCCCAAGACCTTCCAGGTAATTTGGGCATTAACATTTTAGTTTCAAATAAGATTGAGATGAAGTAATTAATTTTTTATGAAATGTTAAAACAACTAGTAAAGTATTAACCAATACTATTTCATTTGTTTTTATTTTTCATGGAATTGTTTTCTATACCTTAAAGCTTCAAATCAACTATGATCTCGGGAATCTTATAATACATATTCTTCAAGCAAGAAACCTAGTCCCCAGAGACAACAATGGCTACTCTGACCCGTTTGTTAAGGTGTACTTACTTCCAGGACGGGGGTAAGTACAAGCCATTGTCTTCTAAGTATCTCAGCTCACAATTTAAACAACCTTGATAGAATCTTGCATTCTTTAATTTATAAACCTAACTTGGATTGTCCTTATACTGTCCTTAGTCTACTTTTACCATCACATTAATTAGTAGATAAGGTCGAATTAAATTTTTAAATTGAGTTATCAATGGCTCTCTAAGAGCAGTGATCATAATAAAGCCAGTCTCTATGAGACTAAGCAGCATTTTGATGGTTGAGAAACATTCTTGTGCCAAATAGTCAGATTGTAAGTTTAAAATCACTTAAGAAACTGTGGCAGATTTTAAGAACTAACATGCTGTAAATGTTAATTTTAATGTAAATGTATGTAGTAAATTAATATGGCAGCTTTATTTTAAATCCTAGCTAGTTCTCAAATAATGACACAGAGAGACCAAGATTTATATTCAGGCTTTACATCAATACCTGAGCAGTCAATTGGTCTATCTAAATCTCCTAAACTAACCTGGCTACCTCCCAGCCAAATACTTTCATTTAGAGCCTTCTATGCTTCAGCTGAACTCTCATGGACTCCTTTTGACTTTCTGCCCCCCACCCCCACCCTTGCCCCTTGTCCTTCCCTTGGCTGGCAGAAGTTCCAGCCTATTCTCTGTTCTGCCCAACCATTGGGTGATCAGCCTTTATTGACAAGGTAGAGAATAAATGATAAGAATTGTGTACACAAACTTGAGACAGGAGATTCTTGACATAAGCATTACAGTGTTGTCTGGATTGAAATAGGATAGGAAGGCAGAGAAATCAACATTTGAATTACACAAGGATAACCTTGACACAGCGCCTACAGCTTGTCCACCTAAATTCACTAGGAAATCAACTTTCTTTACTATTTATTCTTACAAAATACATGTATCATTATCTTATATTTTGATGGTCAATAAATGACTTTTTATGAAACCCTATTTATATACACATTTCCAAATCAATCTGTCAAAAATAGTAACAAATAATAACATTTAAAGCAATGACTTTGCTATATCAATACAAGATGTTTCGTTTACTCTTTTGTGAGATGTATACATTGTTGATATGAAGAAAGTACACTGGGCTTTGGGTATAATTTCAAGGCAGTGTATGTGTTTAACATAATTGAGTAGTTCATTCCCTAGCACCAAATAAAAATACTCAATAAATGATATGTGTTGTTTAACAATGTATGACAACTAATAGCATAATCAATGCTAATACCAATGTTTTGCTATATCAGCAAGTACTTGAAAATGATTTCAAAACAGAGATTTGACCTCTACAAAACATTATACTTTATCTAAGCCATTCATATTGCCCAAGTTAATGTGGTGTAACCATGAGCAGTAAACAAACAGAGATGTGTTGAGACCATTTCTCAGCTGATAGGAGCACTGGTTTGATTCCTCAGTACTGTGTGGGTGATACTTGACACTTTTTGCTTGAGAACTGTTAAGGACAGCACAGAAGCAGTACCTGACCATCCTTCATCTTCAGAAGTCCCACTTTCTGGCCAATCAGAGTTCATGTTTCCTCTTGCATACTTCCTACATCCACATTATTTTGAAAGAAATCCTAGCAATTACTACTTTTTGTAAATATTTCAGCATATATCTTTACCTGGTAATTCAAATAAAATTCACAAATAATTTCCCTAATAAAATCTCTCATAAGATTTTTAGTTGGTTGAGGCCCAAATTGGTGTTTGTAGAACACGCGCTACCAATCCACAACAAATGTTTCTAAGTACACATCAAACATTCCTCAAAAACAGATTATATGCTGTAAAGTGCCAACAGATTTAAAAGCAAACAAACAGTACAGAAGTGTTTTCTGAGCATGAGTTCGGAAGTGTTTTCTGAGCATGAGTTCGCCTGAAGAGGAGCCATATTAGATTACGTACTGCTGTAGTGAATCTGCTGTTTATTTACTAAGTCACCACTGGCAGGTTCCAATTTCTTTGATATCCATTTTACTGAGAGCACAATCATAATTTTCAGCTTGTGAATGGAAACAAATCAGATATTGCAGAGGCAGTATACCACAAATAGTGTGCAGACTCTGATTTCATATCTCTGCTGCAAGAATTCTTTTTTAAAAAGTTAGAACTGTTGTTATGGTTGATCTAATTTTATTTTCTTAAGCATTTTTAAATCAACAATAATTCTACATAAAATCAACAAAATAGCCACATATCCCAGAAAAGAGAATCTTTTATGATTATTTTAAATAATTGGTGAGTTTATGTTACATTTGTATATGTTATGATCATAAAAATCTTTACAAATATAATTAAAAGTATAAATCTTATAGGGAAAAATGTTATATATTTGTATATACAGTCTGGACACATCTGTTAAGGGGAGGATGACAAAAATAACAAACAATTAAAAATTTTTTATTTTAATTTTTTATGTCAATTTTTGTTTTTTTTTAATTTAAAAAGTTATGTAAAATTACTCTTAAGTATTTTTCTGTGATTTTGAATGGACTAAATTATTTTCCATCTTCCATAATAGTAGCCTTAGTGTCCTCCTTTTATAGTACACAAGAATACTTACATTTATGCATTGGATGACTGAGTTGGAAAGTTGCAAAGTTGAATAAGCAGAACAGATAGACAGGTAACCTGAATACTTTAGCCTGTTCTATAATACTTAGCTGCAAATGATTTAAAATGTATATAATGAAATGGACAATGAATCCACACCTAATACTATTACTGTCATATTATTTTTTCCAACTGTCCCTCAAAAGGCAGAATTCAGTTCTTAAGTAGCAAACATGCAGGATTCCTAGCCTGTCATTAATTTATCACTAATTACTGAATAAATATGTAAAAAGGATTTTTTTAGACATGTGAGTGTTATTCACTATAGTTCTGAGATTATCTTCTGCTTCGTGTCAGTTGTGGTCTATACTTTGCTTCTGTGATTGCTATTCTCATATTTCCTATTTCCTTTTTAAAAAAATATTAATTATTTTATTGTTTGGGAAATGCATGCAAACATACAATGCATTTTGATAAAACATTCCCATCATTTTTTTTCCTCTCTAATTTCTTCCCTCTCTCTCACCAGTTTTCCATCTCTTTTTTTTCCCACCTTGCCTTTATACCATTTTAATTACATGCAAGTATTAAGGTCAGTTCTAGGTTGAGAAACTAGCAATACAATAGATGCAAAAAGTCAAGGAACAAGCAAGACAATAAACACAAATAGTCAAAGAACAAGCAAGGCATCTTGTCTATTTCTATTCTTAACTTTTTTCTTCCTGTCTTTTTCTCTTTCCTGTTGTGTACTTCACTCTGGCTTCTGGAATCAATGCAGTCAAGTCATGGTTGTCCAGAATGCAAGGTACAGTCATTCTCCTTCTGTATCAACTCTTGTGTTATGCCTAGAGTTGTACACTGTGTGTTTTTAAATACTTGGACAAATACTAAAACTTGAACTGTAACTTTTATTTTTCTTCAAATAGATATGTGTTGAATTAGGCCTGCTGCAAACAGATTGGACCTACTGACCAATGTGCAGTAGGACACATAAAAATAGAAAATACTAAAAATAGAAAAGAAAGCTAAGGACTTTCACCCTAAAATTGAATTAAACTGCAGTTTCACTGGTATTCTGTTTGCTGAATCTCATTTACCTGCTTATGTGATAATCATAGCTTAAGTTGTTGTCATTTCCTATTACAAATGAATAAATATCAAAGGTGTGTTTTTCATTTTAAATGTAATGTCAGATCTGTTCTTCCCTTACTTGCCACTGCAATGTTTCCATGATATTATGTCTTCTGTTCCACAAAGTGACTGGAAGGTAAATATCATCTTACTATAATGTATGAGTGATCACACAGACACTCTTCTTTGATTCTAGTAGTAGGGAAATTCTCTGATTGATTACAGGCTGCATCACAATCTTATCAACCAAGACTACCTAACAAGACATAACCCAGAATGTCCTATTGCACATCACCCACTGCCCTATAAACTAAATATGTTATTTAATTGGAGAGACTCATGTGTAGGTTTAGAATTTTCAAAACCGACTTTAATTAGGGTTCTTAAACGCTTAAACTTCCCTTCTACCCCACAGACAGACCAAAGGTAGGAGAGAAAGATAGTTAACAGAACAAGGTGAGTGGGGATCTATTTAGAAGTACTTCTTTACTCCAGTTTAATTGGTGAACACAAAACATGAATCACTAGCAGATGTTCAATCCAGAAGAAACCATGAGGTATGCCAAATACTCATACACATAAAATTTAGAATAATAAAAATAAATAAACTATGAAAGTCCTATTGCGCTAACAAATCCACATTGATCCAGTTTTATCTTCTCTTTTTCATTTAGTTGTCTACGGTTTCATCTAAATATACCCATATGCTATGAAAATATTGAGGTCAGGTGAGATAAAGATGAGAGAAAGCCAAGGAGAGATGGCAAGTGCCCTATAGCCTTGATGATACAACTATTATATGCTGCAATATCTACAAAACAAAAATGGACATAACTGAAAAGTCCCCCACTTTTCTCTCATCATCCTGTTGGACAAACTACAGTTCTCTCAATAATGAGATTTTGCTATGATTGTAACAAGTTCTGACTGTCATTATAACTGGAAGTGCAGTAACTGGCTAGACTTTGTTTAAACACCTTTGTTAAAATACAAGTGTTATCATTTGGAAGAAATATTAGAATATGATGTTCAAACCTGATTCTATTTTGAAAGATTTGAAATGTATCAAAGACTCACAGTTGTGGGGTTTTTTTCAAATGTTTTCTTTTTCCATATAATACATCCTGACCAGTTTTCACCTCTCTACTCCTCACAGCCCCAGGCCCCCACCTCATGACTTGGAATGAAATTGTCATAGTCACTTGATGAACTGATTTTGTATTTTCCCATATTTATAAATCTTTGATTATCTAACATGACCTAATTGCCATAATATGATATCATTAATGTACTCTAACCTCTAACAAGAAAAGTAAAAAAGAGAAGAGCCTCTTTTTTCCCCTCAGATTCAATTTATACTTATACTCAAGAACCCCAGTGTATCTTTCTTTGTTTGGGAATGCAGAGGTTTTGGCATAGCTCTTTAAATTGTGATAATTTATCAGCTGTATAAAGTTTCAACACAGTATTACAATATCATGCCCAAGGTAACCAGAAAGTGGTAGCTGTAAACAAGGGTTTTTTTTTTTTTTTTTTTTTTTTTTTTTTTTTTTAAAGGCTTTATGTAGCAAGCTTTGCAGTTCAGGAAATATAAAACAATGAAATTATGGAAAAGGGGCTCATGTTCAAGGTCAGCCTGGGGTACACAATAGCTTGCTGCCTACAGACTAATGAATTAATTGAAGAAAGGAAATAAGTAAAACTGGAAAAGATCTGCTAGAGGTTTGCTTTGATTCATAAAATGAGGAGAGCAATGCTGTGGAAAGGACACAAGACCTGCAGTGGGTCATTAAAAGCCCAGCATGGGTAGCTCATGAATTCTCACCCTAGCTGAGAAGCTATTGCTAGTAATGGCTGCTGGGCAACAGAGAGGCAGCTTTTCTCAGATATGGGCCTTGTGAGGCTACCCATGTTCTAATAGATGGCCCTACATGCATATACTGAATGAACTCTGTGAGTCAAAGAAAAACAAAACAAAACATAAATCTGTGAAAGAGAAGAGTAGAGAGGGAAGGAATTGCAGAAGAAGGAAAGAATGTGATTTAATCAAAAAACTCTATATACATATGTGTACATTCAAAATTCTAAAATAATAAAAGTGGTATTAGCCAGGAACGGGTGGTACATGCACTTGGGTCCTAGCGCTTGAGAACAGAGGGAGATAGATCTCTGAGTTCAAGGCCAGCCTGATATACAGAAAAAGTTTCAGGACAACCAGGGATACACAGAGAAATCCTGTTTCCAAAAAAAAAGGTTTTTTTGTTTTATGTCTGTTTATTGTGTGATGTAGTCTTTAGTAAAGCTTCCTATTGGCCTCTATTGTTGGTTGTGACAAGCATACATACTCCCTTAGCTGCTAAGACACCAATCTATCATGTACCTCTTACCAAAATTGAACTGAAGACTGGACTTGACTGAATGTGATAACAAGTGTATGTAACTCCAATGCTCTGGAGCTCGAAGATAAATACTGAGAAGCAGAACATGTTTGGGGGATTATTTTGTTTTTTGTTGGTTTGGTTGGTTAGGGTTTTTTGTTTGTTTGTTTTTGTTTTCATACCTCTATATCAAGAGGATTATTTTCACTAAAGAATGTTAATTAGGTTCTCAGGCTATCGATACAGAACAAGATAAATAGTTCCAGAAAAGACATCCCCAAACAGAGAAAGTAAAGGGAGCCTTGAAATCTATTACTTTCTTCTAGAGCCTCAAAGCATTGTTATTCAAGATCACGATTCAGAGCCCAATATTGAAGGACATAAACACAAGGTGAGGTGCTAGAGAAGAAGGAAAGAGTAAACTAAAGAGGGAAGAGGCTCTACTGAAGATGCTACAGTCTCAGATAGCAAAATAGGAAGCCTAGTTCATAATAAAAAAAAAAAAAAAGATATGATCTGAGGATGAATACACTAAGACATAAGTCTGAGAAACACAATGACAAAGAATATTTTTCTAATAAATAAGGGAGCAAGTAAATCCATCTTAAAATAAAGACAGCACACAGAACAGATGTCATCCTGAGGCAGAAGTCACTCACCATCTACATCCTGTGAAAGTCTCCATTCCAGAAATGAGAAGTCTCAGTCTAGAGATAGGGATCAAAATAGAATCAACCCAAAACCAGAAACAAGAAGTCAAGATCTAGAAGCAAGGCTAGAAAATGATGAATTAGAACACATTCAGTCAGGATCCAGACACAAGCTCAGGACTAGAAAAAGGAGCCAACGTGGGAATGGAAAGAAGAGAATTGGAAAGCCAAAAAGAAAAGCTGAAGCCTAAACAGGACACCCAGTCCAACACCTTGAGAGGCAAAAATAGGGCAAAGGACACCTAAGAAAATTGATATTGAGAGGGGAAAGAAAGTACAAGAACAACAAGAGTATATGGCAAAAAAAAAAAAATGTTTACAAAAACCACATGATCATCTCACTAGATGCTGAGAAAACATTTGACAAAATTCAACATTCTTTCATGGTAAAAGTCTTAGAAAGATCAGGAATTCAAGACCCACACCTAAACATAGTAAAAGCAATATACAGCAAGCCAGTAGCCAATATCAAACTAAAGGGAGAAAAACTTGAAGCAATACCACTAAAATCAGGGACTAGACAAGAATGCCCACTCTCTACCTACCTATTCAATATAGTACTCAAAGTCCTAGCCAGAGCAATTAAACAACAAAAGGAAATCAAAGAGATACAAATAGGAAAGGAAGAAGTCAAAATATCACTATTTGCAGATGATATGATAGTATACTTAAGTGACCCCAAAACCTTCACCAGAGAACTCCTAGACCTGAAAAACAACTTCAGCAAAGTGGCTGGATATAAAATCAACTCAAACAAATCAGTAGCCTTCCTATACTCAAAAGATAAACAGGCTGAAAAAAAATTAGGGAAATGACATGCTTCACAATAGTCACAAATAATATAAAATACTTTGGTGTGAATCTCACCAAGCAAGTGAAAGATATGTATGACAAGAAATTCAAGTCTCTGAAGAAAGAAATTGAAGAAGATCTCAAAAGATGGAAAGATCTCCCATTCTCATGGATTGGCAGGATTAATATAGTAAAAATGGCCATCTACAGATTCAATTCAATCACCATCAAAATTCCAAATCAACTATTCATAGAGATAGAAATTCCAATGAAAATTCATTTGGAATAACAAAAAAACCCAAGGTAGCAAGAACTAATCTCAACAATAAAAGAACTTCTGGGGCAATCAACATCCCTGACCTCAAACTGTACTACAGAGCAATTTAGTAATAAAAACTGCATGGTATTGGTACAGAGACAGGTGGGAAGATGAAAGGAATAGAATTGAAGACCCAGAAATGAACCCACACACCTATGGTCACTTGATCTTTGACAAAAGAGCTAAAACTGTCCAGTGGGGAAAGGACAGCATTTTCAACAAACGGTGCTGGTTCAACTGGAGGTCAGCATGTAGAAGAATGCAAATTGATCCATTCTTATTTTCTTGTACAAAGCTCAAGTCCAAGTGGATAAAGGACCTTCTCATAAAACCAGATACACTAAAACTAATAGAAGAGAAGGTGGGGAAAATCTAAAATACTTGGGCACAGGGGAAAGTTCCTAAACAGAACACCAATGGCTTATGCTCTAAGATCAAGAATTGACAAATGGGACCTCATAAAATCACAAAGCAAAAGATACTGTCAATAGGAAAAAATGGCAACCACCAGATTGGGAAAAGATCTTTACCAATCCTACATCCAAGAGAGGGCTAATATCCAATACATACAAAGAACTCAAGAAATTAGACTCCAGACAACCAAATAACCCAATTTAAAATGGAGAACAGAGCTAAACAAAGAATTCTTAACTGTGGAAACTTGAATGGCCGAGAAGCACCCAAAGAAATGTTTAACATCCTTAGTCATCAGGAAAGTGCAAATCAAAACAACTCTGAGATTCTACCTCACACCAGTCAGAATGGCTAAAATCAAAAACTCAGGTGATAGTAGATGCTGGTGATGATATGGAGAAAGAAGAACACTCCTCCATTGTTGGTGGGATTGCAAGCTGGTACAACCACTCTAGAATTCAGTCTGGCAGTTCCTCAGAAATATGGATATAGTGTTATTTGAGGACCCAGGTGTACCACTCCTGAGTATATACCCAGAAGATACTCTAATATATAACAAGGAAATATGCTCCACTATGTTCATAGCAGCCTTATTTATAATAGCCAGAAGCTGGAAAGAACCCAGATGTCCTTTAATAGAGAAATGGATACAGAAAATGTGGTACATTTACACCATGGAGTATTACTCAGCTATTAAAAACAATGAATTCATGAAATTCTTAGGCAAATGGATGGAACTAGAAAATATCATACTGAGTGAGCTAACCCAAACACAAAAGAACACACATGGTATGCACTAACTGATAAGTGGATATTAGCCCAAAAGCTCACAATACCCCAGATGCAACTCACAGACCACATGAAGCTCGTGAAGAAGGAAGACCAAAGTGTGGGTACTTCGGTCCTTTTTAGGAGAAGTAACAAAATACTCGTGGGAGCAAATATGGAGACAAAGTGTGAGACAGAAACTGAAGGAGAGGCCAACTGGAGACTGTTCTACCTGGGTATCCATCACATGTGCAGTCACTAAAGGCAGACACTGATGTGGATACCAAGAAGTGAGTGCATACTGACAGGAGCCTGATATAGCTGTCTCCTTAGAGGTCTGCTAGAGCCTGAAATATACAGAGGCAGATGCTCACAGCTAATGATTGAACTGATTGTGGGGTTTCCAATAGAGGAGTTAGAGAGAAGACTGAAGGAGCTGAGAAGGTTTGTAGCCCCACGAGGAGAGCAACTATACCAGCCAACCAGAGCTCCCAGGGTCTAAACCACCAGCCTGGGAGCAGTTAGGGAGGGGCCCATAAATGCAGCTGTATATATAGAGGAGGATGGCTTTGTCTAGCATAGGTGGGAGAGGAGATCCTTGGTCCTGTGAAGGCTGGATGCCCCAGTGTGGGGGAATCAAGGTCGGGAGGTGGGAGTTGATGGGTGGGTGGGGGCACATTCTCATAGAAGCAGGAGGAGGGGGAATGGAAGGGCGAGGGGGATAAAATATGAAATGTAAACAAAATATTTAATAAAAATATTAAAAACAAAAACAAGAAGTGACTTCACAGTAGCAGACTCTGGGTTTCTGATCTTAGTGTTCCTGTTCTGATGTGAGAACACAAATGACTCCTCAGCTAGCTCTCAAAGCTTAAAAAAAAAAAAAAAAAAAAAAAAAAAAAAAAAAAAAATCCTTGCTTGCTAATGCCCAGTCAGAGAGACTGTGTGGCTACTGTAAGCAGCTTGTTTCCTGAGCAAGAAGAAGGGGAAAGGCTACATAAAGAATGAAGGCAACAAACCTTAGACTGCTGGATTGTGAGAAAACTCAATTCCAGAAACAAGGAGTAGACTATCAATGTAGGGAGTTACGGGATTTAAAAGAGGAGATGAACTGCTGTACCTCGGATGATGAAGAGTGCTGCAAGACTTTGAAGCAAATAAGATTTTCAAACTCAATGCTCAGTGTGAAATGGCAAGATCACAAATCCACACACAAAGAATAGGTTTGGGTTTCAAATCTTCTATACATGGAATGAGTACAGTCTGAAAAGGAACAGTTTGGGACTTTGTAGACTTATACTGACATAAGGTCTTTGGTCACCAAATAGCCTAAGTTACATGGATGTTAATTACATTTTTGTTCATTGAAAATATATGATTTTGTTTAATAAATATCAGACAGTGATAGTAGTGTTAGTGTTTGTAACTGAGGTTAAACTCACTTCCATTTAACTTGACAGGACTTTAGAAGAAGAATGTTGGTTAATTCATAAACTCTACATTTCAAATATATAAATATTTGAAAATAAATATAAATAAATATAAAGATTTCAGGTGGCATAAAATCCCATACAGATATTCTTATGTCTGCTGTCCTGTGTACTTTTGTGCTTAAGTTTGTACAGTTAATTTCATCTATGGATACATGAAAGAAATATGTAGATGCTCTGTAGAAGAGCATTTGCTACATAATTCAAAACAGACAAGGCGTGTAATGATAATAAAAATGATTTCCCAAACAAAAAATGTAGCCGTGGAAAGGGGCTTGAATCTGAACAGAATTGGAGAATCAAATTCAATAAGACCATGAGACTCTATTAATATAAATTTTAATCTTTGCCAGCTTAGACTACTACTGACTCTGTTAACAAATAAATGCCTTTAATATTCATTCCCATTGTCACACAGAGTTTAAATAGCCCATGCCATTCAGACTATGTCTCTATGCAACTCTAAACATATTCTAATCTCCCTTGTTGTGATAATAACTTGTACTATACGTAAACTGAGGTATAGGAACTTTATATTATAGAGACAAAGTTCACACTTTAGCTATTAGAGCCTATTAAGAAAACAGATGAATCAGTGATGCTTTTAGATAGTTTTCATAAGTTAATGGCATTTAACATACTTAAGAGTAAAGACTAAAGAATTTTTTTATACTCAAAGTCTGATCCTAACACCTAATACCCACACAGCCTTACTAGCATATCCTGATTCTTCTAAGGCTTTGAGTCTACGCTTAAGTCCCTCTTATCTACTAAATGAGATAATAAACAGAGGCTGTTCTCTAAGGAGGCCTTTAAGATTCAGTGGGTTAGCACATGCAACAGAGTTAGAGCTCTGGCTAGGAAGCAGTCAGGTATTAAAGTTATTTTTTATTTCAATGTGACTAGGAACTGCTTTTCAATACGAAAACAATATATGATCCTAATATACTACCGTTATAGTTGTCCTTCAACTGTAGAGATGTATGGTTTCTGATAGAGAACTGGTATTTAATAATTTTCTACCTTTAGAAGTGAAAAGAATTACTAAATGTAGATGTGAAATTTTTAGAATTCATTCATATCTTATGGATTAAGGAAATCCATGGATTAATAAATCCTTTGGAGAATGGCAGCACTATAAATGATTTTAGTTTAAGGCATAGCTGTAATTTAATGAAAGAACATACATACATTTGACTTTATACCTGTCTTAAAAAAAATATATATATATATAAACAAATACACACATATATAATTTAAATATATGCATTCATTATTTTAGAACTTTAATGAATAATATTACTGGTTGTCATCAAATTTTGTATCTTATCTTTACTGTGGTACTCCCATGATTTCACCACTTTGGTAACTAAGTCCATATCACACAAAAATGTAAAACTCTACAAGTCTGCCCCTGGCTTAAGTGCACCAGACTAGAGAAGTGATTGTTGGGCAGTATCAGCTGTTAACCTGAAAGTGTTCATAATAATTGTTCCAATGCCATTATAAAAAACAAACAAACATAAAAGACAAAGGGACATACCATGCCTAGAAATTTCCAGTTTGGGGAATCATAACCGTTCAAGTTTATTTAAAATTATATTGTAAAAATGCCTATGGGCTTACTATCTAATTATCATCAACATTTTGCTGCACTTATTTCATTTTTTATAATAGGGGATATATTACATGTACACTTGGAGTCCTTAAAACCACTACCTTGTCCACCTAGAATATTAACTAAAATGAATTTAATATTTATACTTCCTAAGCTTTCCTGTGATATTGATATATGTCTTATATACAAGTGTATTTACTAATTTATACCATTATTTAAAATGATTTTAAATTTGCCTAATGATAGTTTAACTTTGACCTGTTTATCTTTCTGCAAAACTTTAAACAAAAACATTTTCATGAATTTGATTAAATTCATCCTGTTGTTTAATATTTTATTGGTTGAATATATAAGCATTATTTGTTCATTTATTAATTTACCAGAAATAATATTGTGATAAATATTCATAAATACATTTCTTTTGTAAATGAGAGAGAAATTCACTGGGATAAAAGCAGAATTAGGAGAGCTGATGTACTCTAGGTGTATATATAATATCTTAAACTTCACTAAATATTGATGAAGTTATGGCAAAATATATATGTACAATCTCATTACTTCCTGGCAATGCTGTTTGTTAAAATCATTGTGCAAACATTTCTTCCAAGGTGTCTATACTTTATTTTGAATGACACTCAGCAAATCCTGTTCTTATTTTCAAATTATACTCAAATAAGATGTCTAGAATCAGAAGACACTGGAATCACTTCAGTATGTCTGACATGAGGTTTGATGAGACACAAACTCCATGGCTCAAATTTCACGATTACAGTTTTCAAAAATCACCACGCTCAAGATTTTCCACAGAATAATTACATTAGACTCTCCGGGAGTGGGAAGGGTATGACGTCTTGGCTGTCTTTAAGGAAAGGTAATTTGTAATTTTACACAAGTATCAGGACTTCCTAGTAAATAAATGATACCTATGAGAAATAAAATGTGGTTTAATCAGTGAGATGTGAATTAAGATGGAAAATCCAGGAAAAGATGAAGTAAAGGAAAGGCTTTGCCTATGGCATCACCGTCTGCGAAGCGTAGATAACAGTCAGATTTTGCCTACTCCAGCCACTGGCCCGTGCTAGTTGTCCATGTGCTGCTAGATTTAATTTGTACAGGTTTTCAGTATAAGTTGTTAAATGTACAGCATGTATGTTTCTAATGATTACTCAGAGGCTGTGCAAGAACTGGGAATTCATTGAAATGTTCCAAGTTGCAATGAATGAAGACATTAATTAACATTAATGTTGACATAAACTATTGGCGCAAGGCATTCAAACCTGCTTTATAAATTATTGTAAATGCCTTTAGAGGGAATTTCAAATGTCCCTTTGGGGAAGTTTTTGAAATCTCATGTTGTAAGAACCATTTGTCTTCCTTTTCTCTTTAAATGCAATTATTGCCTTATTATTACTTTCTTAAAAACAAAACAAAGTTTAATGTGGCCCAAGTTGGGTCCAAACCAGCTAGCTATGCAGCTGAGGAACCAGAACTTGGGCTTCCACCAGCAAATGGTCAGATTACACCCATGTCCCACAATAGCCTTCTCTTACTACCACTATGGTTTAGGGGTAAAAGATAATTTTGCTTTGCTGACAGGATTGGATGTAAAACACTTAGAAGGTTCAAGACTATATTATTATTTATGAAACAAAAAGATATCAGTGTTACATATAATTAATGTAAATGCCTCCTGCATTCAGGGAATTGTAATAGTATACTTCAAATGCTGTCAGGAATTTCTTTAGAAGCATGCTCAGTACTGCAAGTGAAACTCCAGATACCCAATGTATTTTCAAACTGCCATGGTGTGTTCAATTTAAGATTGGTTAAATTAGAATGTGAGATGATTGCACAGCGATGTGAGACCAAAGATCTGGCAAATGCCGTGCATCCTTCAGTTTGACTGTGAAGTCATCAGTTAAGGTAAAATGTCAAAATAACTCTTTCTTCTTTTCCTATTTAGTGCTGAGTACAAGAGAAGGACTAAATATGTCCAGAAAAGTCTTAATCCCGAGTGGAATCAAACAGTAATTTATAAAAGTATTTCCATGGAGCAGGTATGTAACTATTGTTATACAAATGACAGCTGTAGGCTGATGTAAGGGCAGTGATGACACGATTATAGAAGAATCAGGGTCTATATCAAGGATTTTCAAACACAGTATGAGTTCATTAAAGACACATGAGAAACCTATTCAGCGATAATGGATGAGTGAAGTTCAAAGGTAAGGTAAACAGATGCTCTTATTTTGAAAAATATGAACATGAACAGTTAATTTAATAAAACAAGGATGAAAAAACATTTTAAAATTTAAACTTTTCAGTAAACAGGGTCAGATTTACAAATTGGGAAGAAATATTTTCAACCAGCTATATTTTGATTTTTCAGAAGGAACATCAAACAGAATAAGATATATACAATGTACTTACTTATTCTATCCGGCTAAGATGGAGGACTTCATTTCTATAAATTAAAGCTTACCAAGAGGAGAAAACTAATGTTGACAGAAGATGGTGTAATGATGATTATCATAAAACTTTGAATCCAAAAATAAGTGGTTCTAGGAGTAATTATATTAGTGTACATATATTTTCATTTAAAAAATGTAAATTACATAACTGCCATGAACAGCAGTAAGAACTGCTAGTTTAAAGTGTCAAACTTTGTTCATATGTTTCATTTATTATAAGTAAAGACAGAAACTCATCCATATAAAATAATTTACAAAAAAATATCTTTTAAAATGAGGCTTCTAATTTGTTCTCTGGAAAATGGTTTTGTATGTGTAGTTATAAATGTGTATTAATCTGGGTTCTTTAAAGTACGTTAAATTCTACAAAAGTAAAATGATGCTTCCTTTTTGGTAATGACTGAGAAGAAGAAAATTTTAAATGCTTCAGATTTATGGCTTTCACGTGTCTTAGGAGTGTAGACTGCTTCTTACTAAATGAAGAGTACAGACAGGACAATATGTGTGACCAGTTTATTTGCAACATAATGAAGTCTCCTATAATCATACACTAGATTAAAATTATACACACTATTCAACAGCCTTAAATAAAATAGCAAGTATTCTAATAAAATAAAAGAGTTCAAGGTATTAATATGAATATGCTGAAATGCGTGCTGGGAACACGGGCTGATATAGCTGTGTCCGAATGCAGCTCATGAAGAAGACCTTGGAGGTGACAGTTTGGGATTATGATAGATTCTCTTCCAACGACTTCCTTGGAGAGGTAAGTCTACATTTCTGGGTTTTTGTTTGTTTTTATTTTTTGTACTGTCACTATCTGTGGCAAGTTAAAGCATAATGAAAAGTAAATTTCTTGAGATTACTCAATAGCCATTCCTGAACAAAGTCTTTTAACAGGTAAGCTTAGTTCATGAGTTATACTTTTTGAATAGGTGAACAGAACCTTAAGAGGTGGTTCTCAATCTACCATTTGATGTACTTTTAATTTATTTAAAGCCATAAATCTAAATCAGAATATGTCTAAGAATGAAATCTTGAAGAGTGAACCGAGCTTTAGGTGTTTCCATCAATATTATAAACTAAGTGGTTTCTTTAATGCTCGTTACTTAAATTATATATTATTAATAAATTAAATTAAGTATCTATATATGCTTATTTATATATACATAAAATATGAGATACACGCTTAATATATATGTATTATATATTATACTCTCCTATTTCAGCCACCGACACTAACATTGATTCATTCAGAATCACTCTAGAATATAGCTTTATGTTTGGTTTACTGACATGTTTCAAAGTGTTGACTTAGTGAAGACCTAATTTACTCTTTTGGTTCTATGAACTTAGATCATTTATCAACATCATATTTATGAAATTTATGATGCCCATGGCTATAAAAATACAGTATTTTTGGACCATTAGGAAAGAAAAATGCCAGATAAACCATGATACAATATTTTCTCATCATCAGTTTGCAGTCACATCTCTATTTAAAACATTAAAATGTGTTTTTAAATGAAGGAAAAAGCTAGCAATTGCAAATTATTCATTCTTTTCATTATTTTGCCCATCTTCTGATTAAAATCATACATGTCTTCTGAAGTAAAAATAATTTTATAGAACAACACAAAAAAACTTGTGTCTCATAAAGTATGACTTATAACTCTGATCTTTGCAGGCTACTCCAGTAAATTAGGGAATCATCAAAAACAGTATATAGTTCAGTTTAATCACAAATTTATTAAGCATCTTGGAGTCACAAAGCATAATTCTCAGTATCATGGCTGGAAACAAATAGATGAATAGAAAATAGAAAAATGGGTAAATCGGTAACGAAAGCAGAGGAAGCCTACATTACCATTCTTAAGGCCATGCTTTAATCATCTGGTCACATCCTTATTTAAGTGTGCGTTCACAGAAAGACTAATAAACCACTTACAGCTTGGGCCACTCGCTTTACCTCTTCCTCATCCTTTCCCAGGTACTGATTGATTTATCTAGCACTTCTCATCTGGACAACACTCCTCGGTGGTATCCACTGAAAGAACAGACTGAGAGCATTGACCACAGCAAGTCTCACTCCAGTCAAATCAGCCAGCAGTCCCCAAAGCCCTCTGTGATCAAAAGCAGAAGCCACGGTATCTTCCCTGACCCATCCAAGGGTAGGAGATATTTCAAGTAGAACACCATTGTTTTTCTGTTTGTTCAGTCAGTAGCTTCTTGAACGTGAGTGCCTTTCTGTTTAATATACACTGTAAAGTTGGATTCTGTTGGAAAAGTTACTGTGGTATAATGAAAAGGTACCTGCATTAGAAAGAAAGAAGCTTAAGCACATATCAGCACATACTTAGGAGTTAGCCTTGACCTTGTCATTTCCTTACTTTGTAAAAATTATATTGGACTACATAAGGTAACAATAGGATTTCAGAGAATTCACTGAGTTATTTCACAAAGAGCGTAAACTTTCTTCTACTATGTTTACTAAAACATGACCATCATTACTATTAAGTATATTCTTTTTAATATTTCCAATCTCTGAATTCTCATATAGTCAGTCTATAAATAAAAGTTTGGATCCTGTTTTTACTTATCCTTTGATGAGCATTTTCCCCATGTTACCAAAACAAACAGCAACTAAATTCTTCAAGTCTTTCCTAAATGTTGGATCCCAACTAATAATAGCGTTACACATACACATGGTATCTAGCTGCGTGCACAGCATTTCTATAAGGAGATCTCTATAAAGCCGCCCCTTTAACTTTTTAAATTACTGTTCTACAACATAACTAATCTCCCCACAAAACTGATAAATTCACTAACTCATATGACATAAACTTGTAGTAACAGGATACATTAATATTTGTAAGTATTAAAGACAATTAGTGAGCTCTGTTGCCTTCTGAAAGTGCTTCAGCATGTATCAGAAGCAGGTGGACTGTGTTACATTGTTCTAGGGAGTGAGAAGCTAGGGTCACCTCTAATTGACTGATCACAAAAGGTACTGAAGATGGTTTCTTAGAATGTGTTGTAGATTGGGTTTGGAGTCTACTTAGCCACTTCCACTTCACCATGCTAAACATTCTGAAAGATAATTGATATGCAGATCATTCTCTCTCTCTCTCTCTCTCTCTCTCTCTCTCTCTCTCTCTCTCCCCCCCCCCCCCCCGTGTGTGTGTGTGTGTTTGTGTGTGTGGTTCTCCCCATCTATATAGTCTCAGTTTCCTGAGACAATGATTCTATGACATTATTTAGATTCCCGTAAGTTCTACTGCTAACTCTGAATCTCACTCTGTTTTTACTTAAGTATGCCCCATAAGTCAGTCAACCCATTGTGCTTTACTAGCCTCTACTAGAATAAGCAGAGCTGGCAGGGAAGGAGGGAGCTGAGACATGTTACCTGAGGCTTCTAAGAACTCATTTTCCTTTTTTTCCTAATAAATTGCTATTATTTGGGAATTTCACATAATACACCCTATCCCACTTCCCAGTCCTTCCAGGTCCAGCCCTTTGGATACTCTCCCACAAAAAAAGAAGCAAAAGATACACCAGGTCCAGTTTGTGTTGCCCATATACTCACTGCAGCATGATCAGAATCCCAATGGAGGGTTCCTTAAAGAAAACTGATGCTCCCCCACCCACATCCCCTTCATGCCTACAACCCCTCTAGAAGCCATTACATTTGAAGAGCTACATGTCAGCATCCCTATCACAATTTTTAAGTTCTTGCTAGATAGACTTTCTTTGTGGAGGATGGGGTATCATATAAGCTTTCTATATATCTCATTCTCCACATTGGTCAATACCACTGCAAGAGACGCTTCCTTGTCCTTTACAGTCAATGGCAGCCTGATTCATGGACTTCCACAGGGTTTTGGGGGACAGCACAAATCAAGAAACCCACGCAGCCTCCAGCAGCAGCATGGAACAAGAACCTCAGCATAGCTTTCTGTCCTCTGAGGCGCTGGAGGCCATGTTGAGATCCTTAGTCCATGCTGCCACTGGGAGCCACGTTGGTGTTCATGGTCTGTGCTGCCGCCAAGGGCCAGGATTATGTCCGTGATGTCCTCTACTGTCATCAGAGAACTCATTCTTCTTAATGAATAAATTTCTTCTCCAGACTGGCCTCCCTTTGCTTCCATCCCTGAACTGTTTTCTAAATGTTTAATAGCATTATTCTATTGTGTGGAGTGGCATAAATGGCGCATTAAGATAACATTAATGTAAATCCTAGACTGTTGCAAATTATATGTAGACTAGACTTCCACGGCAAGGTACTGGGAAGCAACTTTAACTCATGTTTTTTATCCCTTTGTAACCAGACATGCAGGTTCCCACCATTGAGAAATCCCACAGTAGTCCTGGGAGCTCAAAATCATCGTCTGAAGGCCATCTCCGATCTCATGGACCATCTCGCAGTCAAAGCAAAACCAGTGTCGCCCAGACCCACCTGGAAGATGCAGGGGCGGCCATAGCCGCAGCCGAAGCCGCTGTGCAACAACTCCGCATTCAACCAAGTAAACGACGCAAATAAATTCCTCAGCATGGCAGCTTAATGTTCATCTGTTGCCTTTCTCTCCTGCTGTCTTTCCCTGTTTGCTTTCTGTTTTTTGGCATCCCCTGCTCACTCTGTTCTGTCCTTTTGTCTGTGTAAGAACAGTTATCAGCACATAAATACGCTCTTCTTTTAGTTTCTGTCTTTTTTTTTTTTTTTTTAATTTACATAGACGGCAATAAAACTGGCTGTTTCTCCTTTGTTTCCACCATCCACCAAACTGGCTCATAGTGTTTGGTAGCCGTGTCTGTGAAGTTTGCAGGCAAAGCAGTGTTGTGTGTCTTTTTGTGTGCACGTCCTTCTCCTTTAGAACACAGGAACTATTAAGCACAAGGGACTGAAAGTTTTCTATCATTATCCCCAGCAAAGCACCCATGGACATGAACACACACACACACACACACACACACACACACACACACACACATTTAAATCAAGTTAGCAATGAGATACTTGGACCTAAAAACATTCAACATTTAAACAGATAATTAGTGAGTCCAACAGTCAGTTCAGTTCTAGAACCTAGGGTGAAAAGGCATCTGAAGCAATGTTTAAAAAAAGAACATGTGCAGAAAGAAGCCCCCTATGTGTGTCTCCTGACGAACATGTGCAAAAATTCGTATTCTCAAAACTACATATTTATCCTATGTACATGCGCTTATGTGATAAGGCAATGTAATCTCAGTAAGAGTCATTGTCTGGTCCACTGTTGGATCGCACTTTGTACAGAATAAAAGAGTTTACAAATTATTTTTTCTTCTTAGTAGGATGTTTTCAAAGTCAAGAAGTGCCATGTCTAGTAGTTTTAGTCAAGTAAAGTGTAGCCATTGACTCATCTTAGTCAACAGGTTTTCATTCATGAAATTTTCTGGTATAATTCTATAAAAACCTGGCTCTAGGCACAACGTCACTTCCACAAAGCATCAGCCAGGCCATGGAAGTAGTGTGTCATTTCCTTCATCCCTCTAGTCTTCATTTCCCAGGAAACAGCCAGTTTTAATCCCCTTCAGTGCTGTGCATGTGGTATCATTTTGGCATCTGACAACCCAGTTTAAAGAGAGCAAAAGCACACTTCTGTTTGCATGACTAACATTTAAGCTGGTTCCATCTGAGGATACACTCTGGGTTTCCATTTCACCCACACTGCCACAGCAGCACATAAAAGCGGTCAGTGTAATCATGCCAGGAAGCAGCACAGGCACAGCATAGCAGGCGTCCTCCCCATTCAAAGAACTCAGTCTGATAATCTGCCTCCACCAGCCAATGGCAACCAAGATCAAAGCCAGCTAGCCCTCAGGAAGGTGATGTCCGATGGACCAGTCAAGCCAGAAGGAGGTGAGCAGAAAGACCCTGTTCAAAGCACACAGCAAGAAAGTCCCCCAAATTTAAAGCTCTTATCCTTAATTTTTAGAGATTGTCTAATGAAATATGTTTATCCCCTTTTTAATGTGCTTTTGTGGGCATGGTATTTTAGGATTTCATCATCACCATGTAAGTCCCAAGATCAGTCTCATATTATAATGACTACAGTGATTTGTATTTTTCTATGCACTGGGCGTCTTTTGACTTTTGTTGGAAAAAATAGTTTAACAGTATTCATATTGCAGAATGGAATGCATGCTACTAACCTAATCTGTTCAAGCATGACTATCAAATATGTTGCATTGTGATAAAAGTTTACACTGCTCACAATTCGAGTTAGCATACCCGTTGGAATGTAGATCAGTCTCTGTTGAATATTATCTGACGTGTAACATTTGGAAATGCTTAGAGGAAAGCGAAGGAAAAATTGTTAATGCACTCATTCACCTTGGCACAGAGGAGGTTCTCTCCTGAGCCTACAAGCAGACATCTTCTGTGCGTGTTTCCGTAGCTGTTAAGTGTATCAGCTGTGTTGGGCATGCGAATATCCAAGTGCCTGTGTAATAAATAAAGTATCTTTATTTCATTCATAAACTACCGGGTTCTGAGCCATTGTTATATGATGCAGCGTAAAATGAGTGTGTTGGTTTTGTTTTTATTTTTCCCCTTTAATTCCTTTCAGTAGGAAATGCTCACCAATACATGCTAGTTAGCGCCATGATAACACGGACATTTGGGAACATAACAAAGTTCCACACTCTAAGCCAGAAGGAAAGACATTACCAAATAAACTCAGAGTTCACATGGAGACATAAATTAATGGAGTTGGGCTGGTAGGCAATGATTTCTCTGTTCCTAACCTCCCTCCCCATTTTCCTTGTCTGACCTAGTTCACAATCCTCTAAGAGTTTTGCATAAAGGAAGGTAACTAGCAAGAGTCTCTACTTTGAATCTCACAGTTATAGTAAGAAAGGAGAAAGCTGATAACTGTGGCTAACTTGACCTCACAGCCACAGTTTTCATGCCATAAAGACTCACTGCCCATGACAAGAACCAAACTTGGGTTGCTTTTAAGTTTTTTTTTTTCCCAATTTAATTCAAAATCACATCTAAAAACCATAATTAATCTAAAATTAGCATTTTCTTAAATAATTTCCTGCTCTGAAATACTCAGCTTTATACATGTGCTATAAATTAAAATCATGCCTTTCATCCTCCCATAGCATTTCTGTTTACCCTCAGAAAATTCAAAGCATCAAGTGTGCTCCGTTCACACATATCAGATATATGAGGGTAATGGTCCTGTACTGAAGGACACTGTACTGAGGGCTTCTTCACATTTCCATGTGGCTAAGGACTAATATTCTGAACACAGTTAAAATGCTACTTCTTGTCCAGGCATAGTGTCACAGATGTTTTAATCCCAACACTCAGATATAGGGAGATCTTTTGAGTTTCGGGACACCCAGGGCTACATCGTGAGACTGCATTACCCAAAAAGAGATGAAGGAAAAGAAAAAAATTCTACTTCTTACCTTTCATTCTATCGAATAAGTTGAGTGTTGATCTCGTGTCTTACTTAAGATACAGCATTGACTTTAAATGTCACAGTAATCAATTTCTGATTCACTTCAAATCTTATTTTAATACTGTGATTTAGTTATTGCTATATTGTAAGATTTTAATCATAGACGTGCTCTTAAAGTATGTATGAAAAAATTTAGTCCATTTTTTAAGCAATGCTCAAATACATATTTTATATTTAAAGTGCTATGTAGCTGGATTGGAAGTCACTCTTTATTGATTACAATCAGAAGAAAAACTTAGTAACAGCATTTTTCATATTTATTTTACCCCAATTAATGACAAAATTCTATTTTCTAAAATATAAATATATTCTTGCCCTATTCCTATAAGTTATAATAATATGTTAACAATAATTTTGTTTTGTCTTTATTATAAGTATACTACAGAATTAAATTTATGTAAAACTCAATGTAATTTATTTCATCTGGAAAGGAAACTGATCAGGAATACGAATATCCAACAAAGTACCAAATCCCTATTCACTTCTCACTTGCTGCAGAACTAATAACAATATTTTTATGTGTTTGACTAAAATTCTATCATTTAAGTCTTCCCAAGGTAGTTCATGTAATCCCATTTGCACTCTGAAAATGACAGTATATTTAAATAGTTTGTGACACTGTATAAAGAGTAGTGTCATCCATTCCTTATCACCAGTAAGTAGATGGCTAAGTCACTCATATGTTTGACCCTGTCCTATGGAATTACCAGAGGGTCAGAGGGTGGGATGCTGAACACACAGCTCCAAGCCCAAGCTGTCCCTGTAGCCCATGGTTATGGCTCTGAAATCTTGCCTTCTAAACATATCAGATCCTGTGAAATCAAGCTATCTTATTTTAGATTGAAACCCTTGTGATTTACTTATTTTTCTAATCACCAAACATATTATAAATTATTACAAGCAGCTAGAACTGGCAGCTGAGAACATATTTGACACTGTCAACCTACATTATGCTCCTTTTTAAGGATGGTGATTTGAGCTCTTCAGCTGCAATGGAAGAAACCTTGACACTGTACACACACAGAAAGGCAGGAGGCAGGTCTCTAGAGAAAGCTGTGTGTGCATCTGTAGGTATTTCAATCAAGGGTGGCAAAATTTTCCCTAAAGAGCTTTTCAAATATTTTATAAGCTTCTCAGAAGATTTATGCTTAAACTAGAATAATATCTGTATCAAGCAAGAATTGTAGAATAAGCCAATGGAACTTTTCTCCCCCTTGGGTTTAGTTGCAGTCAAGAAAAAGCTAAAGGGAAGAATTAAACCAATTGCACCAAATCACCCTGATGTCAATTATATATGCACATATACATATATATATATATGTGTATATATATACATATATATGTATGTATGTATGTATGTATGTATATATACATACATACATACATATGCACATAGTTGGATTTGAGATAAAGAATTTTGGAAAGCGTTTTGTTTATGTTATTCTTCCAGATTCCTTGGTTAAACACAGGCTCTGCTATTCATAACAACAAAGAAAGAAAGGTTAGGAAATGGTTTTGTTTACTTTTATTTTTTAAAAAATATTTTGAGGCAAGGTTCTGCAGAAAAGCCATATAATCCAGGCTAGCCTGAGACTCACTATGACACAGGCTGGAACAGAATACCACAGCTGGCTCTTTACTATGCAGTTTAGAAGATTGTACCCAAAACTCAAGCAAACACCAGTCTTATTAAAGACTTGGCAGTTTACTTACTTGACAACTATTACTGGTTTTAAGTGCAATTGTCGGCTTCCCTACTATATTTTTTGACACTAAGATCTGAAGTATTCATTTTAGGTTCAGAAGTAGGTAATGTAGAATTAGTAGACATCTCTCTCCCCTCTGAGCAATAAAGTAAGGTGATTTAGATGATTGAAGAGGTGAGGTATGAAGATACAGAAATGAGAGATAAAAGGTAAAGGTGTCCATTAGTTTGCTTGGCCCAGTTGTAAGACTGAAGCCGGAAGGGAAGCTACTTCCACAGATGGATGCTGGAGATACCACTGTGGCCCCTGATAATAGGGTGTTCCAAATCATGTGCCCTACCAAGCCATCATTCTGTGGGAGTTGCTCTCTTGGAGAAGTGGGAGTGGGTGGCTGGTTGGGAGAGGTTGGAGTCTGGGAGAGAATAGAATTTTTGGTTACAAGTGTTAGTAGCTAATCATTGTCTCATTTTTTTTTTCTGACTCAGAGGAGACAAATCAGTTCTGTCAGAAGGGATTAAGTGTGTTCTATTTCTGAAAAGGACGGGGCCTTAGGCAAAGTAAAGCAGAAGGCAAGACAAATCAAATGGTCATTTGTGGATTTGGGTTGTCTTAATTTTGTATGTAAATGTTTAATAAACATTCTTCAATTTGGTGTATTTGTATAAAAATAAAAAGCCAGATTTTAAAAATAAAACCCTTGGCAGTTTGAAATTATAAGAAAAATTGACATTCCAAACATATGTACAGATTAAATATCTCTGTCCCCAAAAGTCTAGGAAAGTCAATATTTAAATCATTCTAATTTTCCAGCTTTCACCGTTCCAGGCCTGTTCTGTGGGTTAGAGACAGTCTTTGAATGTGAAAATCAAGATGCCTTTTGAAAGTTTCAACATTTTAGAATGATTATATGTGTATTTTCAAATATTGTAAGCATTTAAATTTATTGCTAGAAATCTCTATGATTCAGAGTCATAGAGAGTGACTATGTAGTTCTGATCATATGATGCTTTATTAATCTACTTTCTTTCCTGAGGGAGACCACATGCCATTAATGGGTGCTTTTGTTGTTTTCTAGTCACAGCTATGGATCTCCAACAAGTCATTGATATTTGCTTTGGTCAACCATGAGAATTTTTATTCATATTTATTTATTTATTTATTTATTCATTTTATTCATATGATTAGCAACATCAACGGGTCTTAAATATAAAACCACCAAAACTTGTTTTCAGTGGTGCTATATATTAGTACACTGATTAATTCTGAGACTAAATAATAAAAATGAAAATATTGATCCATGATCTAAGAAATCCCAGTTTTAACAAACAGAGACTCACTAAATATTTCTTATATCTGCAATGGTTCTCAACCTTCCTAATTCTTGGAACCCTTTAATATAGTTCCTAATGTTGTGGTAATCTCCCAACCATAAAATTATTGTCACTGATACCTCATAACTGTAATCTTGCTACTGTTATGAATTATAATGTAAATATCTGTGTTTTCTGATAGTCTTAAGTGACCCCTATAAAAGGGTCGAGAACTGCTGTTCTATGTCAAACACTAGCCATCAAACCAAGTTTGAAAAATATAAATTACTTTACTTTGGACTCCAGCAAATTGCTTTCTACTTAGCACCAGAAATCTGGAGCTGAGGAAATGCAGCAGACAAATAAATGAAGGGAAGAATCCTAGGACACAGAGAGCATAGTGGAGACAGAGTAGAAACAATAGACAAGCTAAGATGTGACTATGACGCCAAGAGCTTTCTCATCAAGACGGAGGAAAAATAGAATGGCCAAGGGAGAGGGAAGGGATTACCAGAGATGCTGTTGGACGACTTACCAATAGTGACTAAAACCAATATCAAGCAGCCCAGGAATTACTTGGAAATTTTACTACTTTTGATCTATACATATTATACACATATTCAAAGACCATATTTTATCATTTTTCCATTGGGCTAGGTGAGAAGAGATGAAGGTATGAAATATGATGAGAGAAATCTTCAGATAGATCAGATAAAACCATCAACATAATACCTCTATTGTATTGCAATGTATGTTTTGATATGTGATTGAATGTCAAGAAACTACAAAATATTTTTTTGAGAAGATCAGAAATACACAATTTTGATTGGGATCTTGAGTTTGTTTAAATGTGTCAAAATAAGTAACACAGATATAATGATGTAGCTTTATATTCATGTGAATTCATTATCCACATTCTTCACTGTGATCAAGTAACTGAAAATACAATTCATAAATTAGTAGGTAGTACCAATATTAAAGAATTAAACATTACACATTGTAAAAGGTAAAAAAAGATAAGTAAGATACCTGATAAAGGTCACAGGCATGTATGTCTTTCCTAAAAATATGAGAGCATGAAATGAAAGCCAGTCTTACTTGTTCCTTGGAAGACCACGGCAGCAGAATGTGCTTTTCCTAATTGAACAGATCACTTTGAGAACTGCATGCTTTCTAGTCCTGTAGGTGACTGTTTTCATTTGAGAAACAGAGAATGGACATTTCTATAATACACTGACTCAAATTTCTTTCAACATAGGTAAATCACTATTAATTTTAGTTGTTTTCATGTGTTCTTGCTAATGGTATTACTTAAGTAAATAACTACCGGGTTAACAGTTTAACTCTCCTCAAGTATTAATTTACAAGAATATTTGAAAGGCTTCATATAGAGGCAAACCTTTGGGAAGATATTTCTAGTGTTTATTAGCTGCCAGTTATCATCCTTTAAGTTTTGTTGTAACATAAAAATAGTTGTTTTATTTTTATTTTGTTCAAAGCAAAGAGAAAAGTCCAGTTTTTGTGTTAGGTAGACTTTCTAGTTTAGACCACAGACTAGGCAATAGAGACATAACAATCTGAATGAAGCAAGTTCTGAAGAAACAAAATGTGAATGACAGGCATCGTTAAGTAATTAATATATGTGATAGTGCCAGATGACTGATGACTGTCAAGGAAGCTTGTGCTAAATGGTATCAATTTGTGTTCACTATTAGTTCTCAATAACCACTGTAGGCTATTCTCACTAAAGCAACCACTCACCAAGAAAGTCAAAAACTTCTTTTTGGCACTCTGTACAAGAAGTTGAACTTTCATATTAAAATATTAGTCAGTTTTCATTCTCAGTTTTTTCTCCTGTACAGTGAAGTTTACAGTGTTTCCATGTGGTACCAGAGCATCATATCTTGGATAGACAATACTGTCATTCTTTTCAAGTTTTCACAAATTTGGCAACGATAAATAACAATATGTTTAACCTATATAAGTTCCCATGGGATTACATGCCATTTCAGGGTGTTGTGTTTTGATCAATATCACACCCACATTCTTTTCCCTACAATTTCTTTCCTAACTCTCTGATTTTCTCTCCCAACTTCACATTCTTTCTTTATGTTTTAAACTGATTGGGCACAATTAGTGCTGCCTGCGTGTGCATGGATGTAGGACAAGCTACCAGAGCATAAGTAGTTTTCAAAGACCACATTTCTGAAAAAAATATGTCTCCCTCCTCCAACAACCAACAATTGGCTTCTCAAATGGGGTAGGACGTCATGAGCTCCTCTACTGTCAATTATTAAGAAATGTTTAACATATGGAAATACTAGGTGCTTTTAAAGATACACCAATGTGTAAAGGTCTACCAAGCAAATTGTTACACACAATCATATTTTTCATAACACCCAGACTGAAGAATACCAAGAGCTTCCTACTGAAGACCTCCTTACCTCATTTGACTCTTAGTTCACTGTGTCTTATTTATCTAGTACATTTCAGATCATCTTGTTTCTCATGTCATTTAATACTAATTTATAATAATTAAGTATTTCAAACATATGTTTCTCATCTTTTCTTAATAAATTTTCACGTTTCCCTGGACATCAATTGGTTAAAATTATGACTATGTATCCACATTCATTGTTTCTTCTTCCTGAACACTGACTGGTCAGTGGCCTATCAACTTTTATCAGGTTGTCCCAAGCCCAGGGTGGAGGGATAGTGTATTATAACAGGAAAATAAATTGTATTTCTGTTCATATCTTGAAAGACACAGGTGTATCATCTCTTGTACTCATCTTATTTATTGAAAATTAATTCTTTTAGCATAAAATAGGTGAGATGAATATTATTATTTTGATTCAAATTTGAAAACAAATGGAAGAGCAAGAATTATGGCCAGCCTGGGCTACAGAGTGAGACACTCTCAAAACAGCAATAAGAAGGAATGAAAAGAAACATTGAAAGTTTCCTGCCATCCAGTAAAGAGGGAGCAGAACTTTCTCATTGTTACTCATTCAAATTCATACATATATTTGTTTGAGCACATTACATTTCAGAACATCTTCAAGTTGTGGTATTACTGCAGCAGACAAAATGGACAATAATCTTTGTCTTGAGACTTTCCCATCCTGTTTAGCAATATTTATTGAATAGCCAGTTTATCAGTATCGGGGAAGAATTATGAAGTAGGAGAAATTATATTTTCTCTAAGATCATCTGAAAGGGAGATTTATTTGTAGTCAATGATAAGTTTATATGCAACCAAACTTCAGCAACTTTTGAAATATCTGGAAATAAAATTGTATTTAAAAATGCTATTACTTGACAATCTTGGATAATGTGTTTTGATTGTATCTGCTCCCCCTACATCTCTGCTCAAATCCCCTTCCGAATTCTCCCAATTTTGTATCCTGTTTTTAACACCATCAAGACCAATTTGTGCTGCACAAATGTTCTTGGATTTGTGCCCCTCCACTGGATCCACATGATTGACTTGCCAGGGATACAGCTCTTAGAAAAAACTGATACTCCTTTTCCAGCAGATAACAATTGCCAATAGCTCTGTGAATGTGTATGAAATTTCATGCCCATGTCCCTATCTGGTTGGAAATTTGGTCTGGCTTGAATCACACACTTTCTGTGCATGCTGTTACAGTAACTGTGAGTACATATGTGTAGCTGCTCTCCCATGTCCAGAAGACTGACTCCCTGTAGTCAGCCACCGACTCTGGCTATTACATTCTGTATGCCCTCTCTTCAGCAATGACTTCTGAACACTGGGAGATGGAGATGAGAAATATTTGTTCCATCAAGAGCTAATCATTCTTCAGTCTCCTACTCTCTGTGCCTTGCCCTGTTGTGGGTCTTTGTATTAATCACCATCTACTGTAAATAAACTTTTCTTTGAAGAGGGTTGAGAGCCCCATTAATCTATAATTATGATGATAAATCACTAGGAGCCAGTCCATTTAGCAAAATAATAGTAGTAGGCAATTGTTTTTTTTTCTGGCCCAGCTCTGAACTTTTATCACACTCTCTTCAATCCATTGGCACTAACTACAGAATAGCAGTGATTAACAATGATCATTTGGAAATTTTAAGAAGATGTTAGAGATCCTGGTTCTATACATGCAATTATCAAATATCTTTCTTAGCTCCCTCTTTACAACCATTGGATAAATTTAAACAATATGAAACATAATATCCAGTGTTTGATGTAGTATTACCACACACACGTATTTGCTATTATTAATTTATCACTTTTACTGGAAATACACTACTTTATTTCCTTTGAGTTGAATTTTATACATTTATACATTAGACATTACAGTCTGGTAATGTGTAAAATGCTTCCCCAGTATCTATGATGGTCTGGGTTCAATTTGTATAACAACATGAACACAGTGAGCACAGTCTGGTGGCCAAAACTGTAATCACAGGAGGTATGAAACATGAGGACCAGAAGTTCAAGGTTGTTTGCCTTGGTACCTTCTTAACTCAGCTTGAGGTACATAAGAACCTATCTCAGACACAAATAAATAACTAATAATAATGGATTTCATTTAAGGATAACATCTGAGTTATTAAAATATTTATTGTGATGTTTCTAGAAGTATTTTCCTATCAGTTGGCATACTACCAAGCAGTCTCTTTTTTTTTTTCTGGATGATTTTTTTCTTTCTGATTATCAGTTGTCAGAAACACATGTCTGACACAGTAATACAAGGATATTGGCAACAAAACATAAGAGATAATATTTCTCCTTCAAACTCAAATCAAATTAATATTGAACAAATTAAGAGCTTCCCATGAAAGTGAAAATGTAATATTATCTCATTTAAATGTGATCTTCTTAGCATCTGTCTTTTACTGGTAAAAATCTTTCTTGAATGAAAGTCTTAGTGAAAAACAAAAAGTGCACTTGACCTAATCTTGTTTCATTCTACTTACCTGAATGCAGCTAAAATTATAATTAGATTTATTCAAGATAAAATGAATTGACTTTCTTGATTTTATTTAAGGTATCTTAATCAAACTTTATTCTACTATGCACTTTGAGATGTTAGTGCTAATTTAAATTGGGTTTAGGGTTTTTTTTTCTTCCCAAATCAGCTCTGAAATAAATGCTTCACAGAAAAGGAAGACATCTTAAAAGGAAAATTATTGCTGGGCAGGAGGCTCGAGGCCAAGCTGGTCTAAACAGTGAGTTCCAGGACAGTCAGAGCTATGCAGAAAAACCTTGTCTCAAAAAGCAAAAACAACATTAAGAAAAATTATAAGATAAAAACAAGTACTATATCATATAAGCCATTGTGGGAACTTTCCATTAGAAAAGCTCCTCACTGTTGTTTTATTAAATTAACTTCACTCTCATTTGTTATGTTAAAGCATACCCTTAATACTGTACCCCAAAGGGATCATCGGTTCTGTTTCTATAATGCCAGAGTGGATGCTGAGTGAGTATAGGAAATACCTGCCAGTTACTGGTAGTATTGCATAAAAACAGAGCAAGTTGATCATTCAAACATCTTAACATGTTCATTCATGAAGACAATCTGTATGGGATCAAGAACACATGAACATGATTAAGTACATTTTCAACTTCCTGGACAATATCAAATGATACTTTTTATCTCCACTTCTGTCTTGAAGAGAAGCTCTGTGAATATGAAATAACTTAAGTTTTCCATGTTTATAAGGAGAAAAGACGGGAGAACTTCATGAATCATGGTTTGCCTAATGACGTGAATAAAGTTAGTTGTTTGTGTATAAAACTCTTATAATGACTGTTACACAGTCAACTAATATTTTTTTTTGAAAGATGTTTCAGTGGCACCCTCACTTTAATTATTCAACGCCAGGATTTACAAGTGTTTGGGTCATGTAGCAGAGATGCTTATTTTCAGTAGTGTTCATTGTGAAAATTTATGGGATGGGAACATGTGATCAACTGCAAACAGCAGTGTGGATGCTCTTTATGCCAGTTTCCAGTTTATAAACTAGAAAAAAAATTATTTCAAATTTTAATATAAAAAAAAGCACTGAACTGATTTGAGATTTATAAAATGAACCATCTCCCCTTGAATCAATAACCTGGTACTGTAATGGGAAATACCTAAAACTGTGGTCAGACAAAACTCAAGGGGAGAGATAACGAATAATGTTAGTTGTATTTGAACTTAAAAGCTGACATTTTCAGTTCCACATTCAAGAAGCATTTTAGAAAATGAGATAAAAACTGCGAACCCCTTCAGAAGAGTAAGTACAAAAACTAATGGCAGCAGAAACATGGAAGGAAGGAAGGAAGGAAGGAAGGAAGGAAGGAAGGAAGGAAGGAAGGAGAAAGGCAAGAAGACAGGGTGGCAGGGAGGGAGGAAGGAAGGAAGAAAGGAAAGAAGGAGAGAGGGAGGAAGGAAAGAAGGAAAAAAGAAAGGGGTGAGGGATGGAGGGAAGGAGGCAGGGAGGCAGAGGAGGGAGGAAATGGTCTCTAAAACCAGCTTTTAAAAAAATTTCTTAGAACACATGGTTTCAGAAATAGATGAATAGTTCTATCATTACACTACTGTAATAAACAAAATATTGGTTCATTTCTTGTAATATCAAACATTCTTAAACTACTATAGACTGTGTCTGTAAAGATAAGATATAGATTTGTGTAAAGGCAAGTAATTCAGGAACTTGCTACGAATTACCAGTATAAGAAATTATTTTGGAAATATTTGCAAATAAGTCCTTGCTGCACCAGATGTAAGACCAGAGATACAAAGTCCTGGGCAGCAAGGCTAAGCCTACAGAATGCAAAGTCTATGGAAAAAAACAAAGCAAACAAACAAAAACCCTCAAGGTGTATGTTTGTTTGTGACAACTAATTGTAATATAAAACTAACAACTTTAAATTATCTCACTAAGTGTGAGATCTAGTGAATCATTAATGTTTGTAGAGATTAGTTTTTCTAAAGGTAAATGATGGTTCTAGAGTAGGTGACTTTTAGCCTTTTTAACCAGCTCCTAATAGTCAGAATTCCACAGTTGCAGTCCGTTCTGAAATTTGCTGAGGTCTCTGAGCGTAGTACTGCCATCTAGTGGCAGCTAAGGTGATAGCTTTCATAGTCAAGACTCCTGGAGAGAGCCGGGCGTCCCAGTAGAGAAAACTAGTTGAAGACAAACATGCAGTCGAAGAGACAGTATTATATTTAATTAAGATTAGCCACCAAGAAGTAATAAAACATAAAACATAACCATAAAACAGCTATATAGAATGAATATGTTAAAGAATATTTTTAAACGGTTTGAATTGCCCCCAAGAAGATAAAATGTTTATCTGAAATGCCTCCTCAATAAGTGGCTATGAAAAAGAAATGAACTTTTTCAGATGCTATCCTGTCCACATCAGCAACCTTTCCCATCATGGGTGTATACCAGTCAACCTTTCCAGAAGTGGATAACTTTTTTTTTTAATCACAATTAGCATTTCAAATGAAGCTAGATATCAAAAATTGATTCTAAAAACTATGTTTGGTATTTTTTAATGTTTTTCAATTATCTTGTAAAATGAAAATATAACATTTATTCACTATTTGTAATTATCATCTTGTAGACTTACTGCTGAATAAGCTCTTTATAGTTCATTCTGAACTCTGGCTGGCTGGTTCAACTCAGAAGCTTTGGCTTAAAACTCCTCTCCAAACTGACTGATTCTATCTAGCCCCTCCTCCTCATCTCCTTCTTCCTTCTCCCTCTCTCCTTCTCTTCCTCTCTTTTTCTCTCCCTCTCTCCCTCTCTCCCTCTCTCCCTCTCCTCCTCCCTCCCTCCCTCTTTTCTTCTCTCTCTCTCTCTATAGATAGATAAATATAGATATAAATAGATATAGATATATAGATATAGATATAGATATATGTGTCTGTACTTCTCTCTCAAGTCACCTCTCTTTCTTGTCCTCATAAGAGTTGGGCACTTCCAATCTCTGACTCATCCTGTCAAATCTTTCTCTGATTCAATCACTTTTTCTTTCTCTCAATTAGACGTATTTGGAAGTAAAAGTGTATACTAAGGGTGTATCTGTATTCCAGCCAGAAGGATTAAAGGTGTGTCATTCCAGCCAGATCATATAGACCTAGGTCTTTGGATGTGATCCCTTGCCAGAGCAGCCATTTTGTTAGATTAAAATTTCTGTAGGGTGAAAAGACCATTTTGCTATGCAATACAGAGGTATATATCTTTATGCACAGTATTATATGATTTCTGAAACTCTGCTTAAAAGAATTGGGAGGAAAAGCTAAGGTATGCTATTTTAAGCTGAAATTTTTTAAAAATAATAAGATAATGGAGGGCCAGGCTTTTAATGGTTCTATGTTAGTTTAGTCAAAATGCAAAAAAAAAAAAAAAAAAAAAGAAAGAAAGAAAAAGAAAAAAAGAAACACTAGATTAAAATCAAATTCAAAGCTTTTTGTCTGTTAACCACAATAAGAAATTAATAAAATCTAGCATTTGTAATGATAATTGCTCCCACATAACTATGTATATTATTTTCTATCATCATTCCAATTTAAATATTCATATGCCATACATGGTCTGTTATTAATGTTTGTTATACATAGAACTATGCCTTTCAGCGTTTAGTATACAAACACTAAATACTTTCTTCACTCAAACCAGTTTTTTAGGGCATTGGGATTAACATCTAGCTGGCTAATTATATTTTTTCCACATGAGATGCCAGATAAAAATTGTCATTATTTATTTTAATAAGCTACAAAAAAGTTGATTTCAAAGGTTTCTTTGGCAAAACAAAAGTACCATTCTTCCATAACAGATGTCACTTTTAATTGGAACTGTGTATAATTTCTTTAAAACACATTATGGATAAAATGTAAAACTCTGCCAGTTAATTCATTATGGCATCCTCACTGTTTGGTTGAGCAACACGGGTGTTGCTATTTATTTATTCATTTATTCCTTCATTTTGTTCATCAGCAATTACTTGATCACTGTTCAAAGTCAGATGTCTAAGGATTACCAAGGACATAGCATTAATGTAACGCGTGTTATTCGGACTAGAGAGTGATCATTTTCATCAATGATGCAGTCATCATATGCGATGAATCCTGCAGATTTAGAAGTTGTTCTGATAAAGAGAGAAAGGAAAATGCATGAAGCAAGTGATAACTGAAGTTGACACATAGACATATGTTCTATAAGATAGCAATTCTGATATGTATTGTGCTTGATGTTAGATAAAACTATTTTGATATAGTGAGGTTTAATTATTTTAAATTATCATCTATATTCTTATTGCCTTTGAACACAGTACAAAGAGAATTGTTTAGTTTTTTTCATTATTGAAATTGATGTTTTTCTTTCAATGTTTTACTATCCACTATTAAAAACTTAGGAGGTTGGATTATTTAATGTCAATTTAAAGCATGACAACTTTCATTTGTCTAAATTAATGGAACAATCTGAATCATTATTCATTGGTCATGTGCTTTACTGTATACATATTCATAATTTAATATTATAGTTATATTGCCTTCATATTTTAAAATATCCATTTAAAATATTTTCTTTAACGCTAAGTATGCAATTTGGATTTCTTTTACGTAAACTGAATAAAATATTTAGCAAATATTAAATCTATTATTTATACAAATCTATTCCTAGATAGGTAACTAGTATTTTATTAATGACTGACACTCCTAACTTCTTTTAAGTAGTAGCTTTCAACTTATACACATCAGATAGGTAATTGACTTTTATGAAAATTTCTTCCTTGTTCTCCAGTTCTGGGGAAGGATTTCTACCATCATTAGAATAGATATACAATTATTTGGTAGCTTGGAAGGACACCTTATTGCTATAATGGAGACAGGAAAGCGTAGAGATAAAGCTAAACACTTTACTAGATCTGACAATAGCTGCCCAGCCTGTCATCAGCTTCCTAGACAATTTCTTTACCCTTTACCTTTTCATTGTATTTGACTTTATCAGTCAGAACTTTTCCAGACTAAGACTCATCATGTTCATATATATTATTAACAAATATACAATTAAATCTCAAAATATAAAATGATTATTAAGCTTTCAACCATTGGCATGAACACATTCAACTCAGAGACTATATTGATGGAACTGGGCTATGCTTATAGAGAAAAAAAGATGTTACTCTTATAACTTTTAACACATGTAGACTTAGAACTCAAATAACTTCATTGTCAAAGACCAGGTGAGCTCAAAGACAGTAGTGAACAGTACTAGACTGTAAATCCCAAGAAAGAAGAGTTAGGAGTTTGGCAGTTAAGACTGCTAGAGGAACGGTTACAAATTGTCGGGTTCCTGTTTTACATCACTCTTCATTTCCATCTTTAAAAGGTCATCATTGGTGATGGCAATGTTTCCACACACAAAAGCTCAGATTTAGGGGTCTACAGAGTAAGTATATAGATCAGAAAGAGAAAAGGTCACTCTCTCTGGGAAGGGGTGCACATCAAGAGGTTCCAGTTAATTGCTAAATAACTTCTTCCTCACGAGTGTGAACAGACAGTCTTTCTTCTCTTCCTTCTTTGTGCATGGCAACCCCAAGCCCAACTCACTTCAGTCTAGAGCTCTGCCAGGTTTGAGGGTATGTTCCTACCGCATAAGGTACAGCACAAACGTTTCTATGGGTATGTGGACTCATATCAAAATTCACTCTCATGAAGACTCTGAACCAAGACCCCATATCAATTACAAAATACCCGAGGGAGAGAAACACCTTTAGATTGAAAGCAGAAACTAAAATACCAGGATATTGGTAGAGCCACATGTAAAGTATCTATTTGGTCATGCATTTCCCTTCTATGGAGATTATCAGGTTACTGACTAGTAATATGTAAATCAATTACCCAATTTATTTTATTCTGTTATTACTAGACCAGAGTTTCCTAAAATATTTTCTCTGTGAGTCTCTCAAATTCCCCTCTGTTTACCACGGCACTGTTGTAATTCTGTGCAAATAAACAAAAACAGTGGGAAATGACGTTCGCTCTGAGTCTAAAAATGGGAATGTTTCTCCCAGTAAATTTTTTTTCATGCATAGTAAAAATGTGAAGGAATTCTCTATTGCCAGTGTGCATTTCTGGCTAAAGAGACGAAAAGGAAAGTCAGATCGAGGGAGGGAGAGTATGTTTGTTTCTGCCAGTCCTTTCTATGACTATTACACACTTATGTGATTTTACATTTGGAGGAAAAAGTGAACTTCACTTGTTGACTGTGGTGTTGACTCTCCCCACATCATGCAGCAAAGCCCACCAATCATCGGCCTGCAGAGAGCTCCGTGTCCACTGGCTCCTCGGGCAGCAGCGTTGGCAGTGGGTATAGCGTGGACAGTGAAGGAAGCAGCTGTGTGACAGCGGAGCCTAATCTACTTCCTATTCCAAGGATGTAAGTGGGACTTTTATAAAAACAAAAGTACAATTTTAACAGCATCGTGAGTAATTCATTCTTAACATTTCACAGGAGAAAAACAAGGTAATTACTCAATTCTGAGTCACTGTCCCTAGATGTCTGGAGTGCTGGTGCCTACAACAGAGTCGGTTGTTCAGGGATGACTGGTTTATTTCCATTAATTCTAAAGATGAATGCAAATTACTAGCATGATGACTTCATCTGCACCGCCTGCTGTTAGAATAATAGCTGAGATTGACAACCCAGAGTTCAGAGCAGCACACTGAACAGTTCATCACACAATGACCAGAAACCAACTTTGCTATTTGACATTAACATAAATTGATTTTCTTCAAATCAGGAAAATTTCCCATTTGAAGAATTCATATCCTTTTGGACACAAATGACAAATTGGAGCAATCATTCAGGCTTCTTTACTCTAAAGCTCTCTAGAGTTAAAAGGGAAGATTCTGTTGTGTCTTTCCCCCTCCCCATGATTTCTAGAACTTGTTTTAAAGCTAGGAGTATATAACTCATTGATAGTATATTAAATCCTGTGACAGTAGTTTTGCAACTCACATGCAAAATTAAAGCAGATTGTGATAGAATAAATTTGGATGAATCGTACACTCTGTTTCATTTTCAAACTCTAAACTTCTAGACCGTTCGTTTTGCTTTCCATGAACGAATCTGTGGGTTAGAAACCACTGCTAGAATATCCAGATTTGCAGCTAGGCCACAGCGTGTATGGCCTGAGGTATGTTTTCTTAAGGACCATGAGCCATGATGTTGACAGTTTCTAATGTTAAAATGGAGGACTAGGCTGCGCAGGACACAGCTATTTCTGTGGACTCGTGTGTTGCCCCCTTCTGCCTTTGTGCTATAGGGCACAGTGCAGTTATTGTGACAGATAGCATCTAAAAGGACAGTGAACACGGTCTTTTTCATGTTCGCCAGTGGTGTGAAGCCTTCTCCAAAATTAAAAGAATTCTTTGGAATGGGAATTTATTTTTTTTTTTTTTTTGCAAAATATTATGGAAATATTCCCTTTGATCCCCACAGTAATTCTAATAGTTAGATACTAATTTCTTTTTAAGAAAGTAAAGTAATAAGGAAATCAGATTCTTACAATGAATAATGCATTTATTTTTAAAGCTTTCTTTCAGTTACAATTTCCAACTTAAAGGAATTCTTATCCTATTACTAGTTCATGTGAGAGATTTTTCTCATGACTCTATCTTTGAAATTTAGTCTGTGGATTCAATAAAAGTGGTTATATTGAATCAGGTCTATTTATTGGAAATTATTCCTAAAAGGAATCTGATCTTATTAATATTTTACCTCTGATAGTTTTACTGGAATAAATGACAGTAATTTAAGCAGATTCGTTACATGTCTTTCCAGGCTGTGACTATCATAGGACTTTATGAAGAATGTACTACAAACAATCTAACAATTTTCAAGTTGGACTGTAAATTTCAGACTATACAATTTAACTGATGTTAAAAGTTATAACTTCCAGAGAAAAAAAATATCTTACTTCCTCAGTGCTGGAATGTCAGAGGTTAAAGATTCTCATATTCCCAATTTAGCTTTTTTTTCCTTATTTTATGTTTTTCTCATTAAACAAATGACTCTCAAAATTATGTAGGAGACAATCATTTCACCATATGGACACAAAAAGTCACCTTTCAAATCACTCCACGATAAATAAAATAAATAGAATTTGTGCCTTTATTTCGGCGTCTCGTGGTGTCCTACACAATTGTTGTTTGACCTAGATCAAGTGTTCAATGACTATTCAGTAACTGACGTGGACATTTCAGATACAGCATATGCTACCTATATGCTCTGAGTAGAAAACAGATTGCTAGGAATTGAGGAAAATTTCCTGCTTCACACAAGTCCCAGGTACATCTCCTCTGGCCGTGATTTAGGTTCAGTGTGTCAGGGTCTCCAAGAGTCCACACATGGAGGACTCACTGCACATTTTGATGAACGTTTTAAAGTTAAGAAAAGAATATTTTCAGGTATCATCATTTAAAAAATAAAACTGATGACTCAGATTTATTTTTTAATTATTTAAACTAATAAAATTATAATGGTTTTCATAAATTTTGATGCAATATAAAAACAGTCTTTTTTTTCCCCAGTACTCTGCCATATTCTTAATATTAAAGGGATCTTTTTTAAAAAAAAAATTGGATTTTACTTACTAACAAGATACATTTTAATACATTCTCCCAGCCCATATACGGCACCTAAGCCCTAAACTTTCCTTTCTTCTAATAGTAACAGTAGAAACTGTATTAGTTTATAAAACCTAACTAACTTCATCTTAATAAAACAATTAGACAAACTGAAGCTCTGTACATGGCTGAGCAGGAGACATAGCCCAGAAGTACAGAAATTGCCTAAAATGTTCACAACCCTGGGCTCATATCTTTGGTACAACAAAATTTAAAAATAAAAATGAAGTTCTATATGTTTTTTAAAAGGGACTATGAATTCATATGGAGAAAATCGACATACAGATATAGATTATGCACAGATATGCATGCATGAACACATACATATAAGCATGCATACAAATGTTAAGAATTATATAATCTGCATGCATGCATGTGGTTTACCTTAATCACTAAATAGAGTTCTGTGCTGAAATATTTGGCCTAAAATTTTTATAGTAGAATAATAAAATGGCTTTGAAAATAAAATAATTTCTAATTTTACATTTTTTCTGCTTTTGTTTTATTTTGGAATTTTTTGTGTTGGTGGTAGTGGTGGTTTTGTTTTGGTTTTGGTTTTGGTTTTTAGTTTGTTTTGTTTTGTTTTGATTTTCTAGGCAGACTTTCTCTGTGTAGCCTTGGCTATCCTGAAACTTATTTTTAGATGAAGCTGGTCTGGACCTCATAGAGATATGTCTGCCTCTGCCTCACAAGTTCTACCTGCCCAAACATGTTTCTTACTTTTTTTTCCTTCCTTCCTTCCTTCTTTCCTTCCTTCCTTCCTTCCTTCCTTCCTTCCTTCCTTCCTTCCTCCCTCCCTCCCTCCCTCCCTCCCTCCCTCCCTCCCTCCCTCCCTCCCTCTCTCTCTCTCTCTCTCTCTCTCTCTCTCTCTCTTTCTTTCTTTCTTTTTAACATACAGAAACATTTTAGCTTCTTGTCTGGAATAGACAGGATTAGTGACAAAAACAATCCTTTTTAAGCAGTTTCTAAAAAAGAAATAATTAGATTCTTATAGTTAGAATCACAGCCCATCAGAAATATCTTGTGGAAATAAGAATTGTCAACAAACACTCTGTGTCAGAATTACTATCTGGAAAATTAAGTATTGAGGCATTCTTTAATTTATGCTTACTTTTAGAATGCTTAAGTTCTATTTCATCATGTTATGATGGAATCTAAGTATGTTTAAAGGCAATTTCAAAATCCACAGTTATATCACGAAGCCTTTCCTCTGGTTGAGGCAACAAGAAGCAGCATGCAGCCTTTTGGCTGGTAACCAGGCAGCATTCTAATACTACTGTTTTTAAGTACTGTCAAGTCTTGGTTTGATCAAACCTTTGAGGTAGAAACTAAAAGTTGGAGGTAAATTTTTTTGCTAAATTCAGAATTACTGTGAGTATTGTCTAATTGTTAATACTATATGCTTATTGAATATTTCTTTGCTCAGGCACAGAGCTCAATTTTCATAGACCTATCCCACTGCTCATTTGTGAAAGAAGGATGAGTCCTCTCATGTAAAGATTCCTCATGGAGAAAGATAGTAGACCATAAGCAAAGAGCAACCAGTGTGGTGTAAAAGTGGTTCAAACACACATGAAAACTCAGAAAGAACCTAAAATATATATGGATTAGAATGGAAAGTCTATGTTATTAAAATTTATTAAAGTATAGGGTATTTTATTTTCCAAATGACACAAAAGTGTACCTATTGATACAATTCATTTAAAATTTGATTAAATATATGTATTATATAATGTTTAAACCAAAGTAAGCATAGAGATTTTCTCAAACATTTCTCAACTCCTTGCTGTGAAGACATACAGAATCCCTTTCAGAACTTGCTGGATTGCCTTCTTAATATTAGTTACAGTTAGATTGCTGTATAATATCATATTAGAACTTACTGATCTGTAACTAAAAACCCATTAACCAGCCTTCCCTGTATCCTTCCCACCCCTTATTCCACCAGCCTCTGATAATAACGTTCTCATATATGTGACATGGATAACATTAGGTTCTAAATAGGAGTGAAATCTTACAATATTTATTTTTCAGTGCTTGGCTTATTTCACTCAACTCACTGAATTCTACTTCCTGTTGTTGCAAATGACAGGATTCCATTCTGTTACCTGTGATCAACATTTACATCTATGATTAGATAGAGTCCCTGCTGTGCATCCAGTATATTTTATTCATGCATTCATAGAGTCTTTTACTGACACATCAGTGGGTTTGCCACTGATATGTATGAATCATAGTAACCAGAGTAACAATAAATGCTGAAGTATGGATATCTACAACATACTGATTGTATTCCCACTGTATGTCTACTCCCCTGTAAGATTGTAAGGTCACATGGTAGTTTGACATTTGCTCTTTATCATCAAGTGTGAAAGTCTATTCCAGCATTAACTTATGGATTTTTGTGGTTGTCATATTTTTATACTATATGTGACAGCAAAAGCCATGTCATAGCCAGAAGATAACATTTTAGAGTACTTCTGCCCATCTTCTGGCTCTTACACTCTTTTCACCCTATTTAAGGTAGGTGAAACATATGTACCATTCAGGGCTAGGTAGTCCTATTCTCTGTACTTTGAGGTGTTATGAGTCTCTGCATTGACCATGACACACTGATAGAATATTTGATGAATGTCTATACTGTCCATAGCCCCAAAATGGCTATATTGATTTAAATATCCAAAAGAGTGTATATGCCTTCTCTCTGCTCTGCACTCTTTACATTTCTACTAGAGCAAAGTAAGATCTCACTGCTGTTTTAATTTTACCTGTTGATTAGTGATGTTTTCATTTAAGAAATATATATTTAAGTTACAAAATTATTTCCATGTGCTATTTAATTCAGTATTTACCTTCTTACTAAAGAATATGTAACACTTCATTGTTATAAACATACAATTCCTACTTATGTTAAAAATAAGAATAAATGTTTATGCTTGATTGGATCTAGTAAAAATATATATATATATATATATATATATATATATATATATATATATATATCATGTAGTTTCCTGTTAAGGAGAGCATTTTTAAAAGTTGTCTGTGTGTTGAAAGATATTTTTTAAATGGGAGAAATCTAACAAATTTATGAGTTCAACATCTTTATAAATGAGTTTATAAATAGTGTTGATTTCTGTGATATTATGTTTAGAATGACTGAGAATATTAATGAAGTTCCCATTCTAAAATTAATGTGATATAGCATAATTAACTACATGCATATTTGCCATACAAATGATCCACTGTTGACTCTGAATACAAAATGTCATTTTATTACCTCAAACTAAACCCATTTGTATTTGAGGAATCCTAACTAAAGATGCCATTTATTTCCCTTTGAAACAGAGGAAAGATGGGACAGAATGGACAAGACCCTGTGAAACAGCCAGGAATGGGAGTGACAGACACAGAGGGTAAGTAACATTGACATTGTTAAATTGTGCCATAATCTGCATGCTATGTTACAAACTCATCTAGGGAAAAATGACAAAACAGCAAGTGATAAATCATTATCTAATGAGTAAGGATAACTTCATGTTTAAGAACTACTTGTCCAATTTCCTCAATTATATTTAAATATTCGGTTCCTTGGGGTACAGGAGCTTTAAATAGGATTGTGAGTTGATAAGAAAGAGATGCAAAAGAAAAGATGAACAGGGTATGGGAGAGGCAGAATTCAGCCCATGCAGTTGCAGTCAGACAAATTCTTTCAAAGATCCCAAAAACATACATCGCTTAAAAATGTCTAACAAATGGTGCAGGAAAATACTATTCACATGGAAAACAATGGAGCTAAACCCTCATCTTGAAAAAAAACCAAAAACTGACTCAAGGTGTGTCAAAGGCCTTGTTGCTCTATAGTTATCAGAGGGGACATGAAGAGCAGAGCTAAGATACAGTTCTAGGTAAGACCATCCTAACTGCAATTTTCTCTTCCTCCGCTTCTCCCAGTTCTCCTGCACACATACGCCATCTCCACTCTCTCCCAGATCCCTTCAGAAAGTGCAGGTTTTCCAGCGATATAAACTGAACCCAGCACAACAAACCCTCTTATCAAAGATGGATAAGTTAACCCAGTAAAAAAAAAAAGGGGGGGGGTGAAGTCAGGCAAAAGAGACAGTCATGCCTACTCCCTCAAGCAAGTGTAAGTTTTAAAGTTTTGTCTTTAAATTATTCCAAGCAGGTTTGAAGTCCAGAGAAGGTATTTTTAGATATACATCATGGATTTTGACCATATAAACCATTCTATCTCCCATCCCCTGACCTACCCATCACTTTCCCCCTTTGACACTACTTACCTTCCTTACTTCAGCTGTTTTAATGCTGTGTGTGTCTACCTGTCTGTCTGTCTACCTTGTTCACAAATGAAAGTGTAATGTTTGTGTTTAGGTGTCTTGTTTGTTTTATTTGATGTGACAGTCTCCAGTTGAATATATTTTTCAACAAGGGACATGGTTTAATTCTTCTTTTGTGGCTGAATACAATGCTATTGTTTATGTACACACCATTTATTTTTGTATTAATCTTCTGTTAGAGGACCAGGTTAATTCTTTAACTTAGTTATTTTGATTAGTGTTTCTAGAAACATGGACCCTGTGGTATGTTGACCTAGACCTTTTTGAGTAAGGTATAGTATAGTATAGTATAGGTAAGATGTGGCATAACTGGATTATGTGATAGTTCTACTTTTAATTTTTCACAGCCTCCACACTGGTTTCACAGTGTCTTGACTAATTTACATCACCAAACAGTAATGTATAAGCATTTCCTATTGTCCTGTATCCTACCCAGTATTCCCTTTCATTTTGTTTTTTTGATGGTACTCATTCTGATTGTGAGTCCTAAGAAACTCAATATTTTTCCTGCATTTCTCTGATGGCTAAAAATGCTAATATTTATATATGTTTATAGGTAATTTTAATTTATCATCTGATGACTATCTGCTCCTTTTATTATAGCATTTATTTATTTATTTATTTATTTATTTATTAGGTTATTTGATAATTAAGTTCTAAAATCTATAAATTGTCCCTCCCAGCCATTTTTACTCCTCTAAATATTTTATACCACTCAAAGTACATTTAAAATGTAATACTTGATTTAATTATTTAAATTACCTCTAAACTAAAGAGCATATATTGGTATTATATTAAAAGATAGCAAATCACAGCATATGTGAGGCTATAAGTAAGCCAATCCTATGATTTGACACCAAATATCATTCTATTATAAAAAAAAAAAAAAAGAGTGATTGAGACATGGTGTCAGGAGATCATGAAAAGATATGAGTGTATTTTGACATGTTATGGGATTTGTGAAGGGATTTCTCTGTCTTCAAAAACCCTCATTCTGTAAATCCTGGGAGTAAATGATAATTTCCAGCTGCTATTAGAAGATGTCATATTTTCGTGATTTCTCAACAAGATTTCTTTGACTCATTTAAAATCTGTATATATTCTACCTGCTGCCATGTTCCCAAAAGTCCCATCCAATTCCTGATTCTGTACCATGCACACACAGAGACACACACAGACACACACAGACACACACAGAGCAAAGAGAGAGGGGGAGAGAGACAGAGAGAGACAGAGAGGCAGAGAGAGAGACAGAGAAAGGGAAAGGGAGAGAGAGAGACTTGGCACAAGCCTATCAACTCTCTCATATATATTACTCACAGATCCATTATCCTGATGGCCTAGAACACAACAGCATTGGAAAACACACTCAGACGTTTATGTCCCACCAGGAAAACAGAAAAAGCTACATACCTAGACTATGAATACAGGAGTGCAACAGTCTAGTTGGTGGTGTGAACCTGGGAGAGTGAGACCTAAAAATTAGGTAGACTGAAGTCTCATGCAGTAGCCAACTTTATTCAGAGAATTAGACAATGTATACTCTGAGGGTTAAGAGGAGTCACCTGAATAAGGTGTTCAATCACAAGGACAAACCACATGTGGCAACAATATGTTTCTCCATAGAGGCCTACGAATAACCACAGCTAAAGTAACTCACTCCTATCTGCTATACCTGAAAGGGGCATAAAAACACATTCCAAGAACAATTATGTGTTTTGACAAAACTAGGTTCACAAGACTCTTGTTTTCTTGGCATTATCTCACAAGCACTCAGAATTCCCCCACATGGTGTTCTGAGATACAGCTATATAAATTAATATATAAATATTATCTATCTGTGTATAAAAATCAATGGCTTTTAATCTCCTCATGTTTTTAGAATTCAAGTATAAAAAGAAGCACAGTGCATGTATAATTTTAGCCACTTAATCTCACCTTGCTCTTAACATTAATGCTTATAAATAAGCTGAATCTCTGTGTTAGCAGCTGCCAGTGAGATCTTGTTCATTCCACACTGCTTGCTTCCTTCCTTCCCCTCGGTCCCACACAAAACATGCTTGTTTTCTAAGAAGGAACCAATCAGACACTGCTTCCTTTTTATTTAAATCTGTGAGTCAATCTGTCTAGGCTTCAGTGAACTTACCCTGACCACCAGTGAGTCTCAGATTAGCTATAGAACAGAAAGGCAGGGTTGAGGATGAGAAGATGGAAGATGTAACACACAATGTGAGTGATTTATAGTTATGTCCCCTTTAGGTCTAGCAGAACTTTAGACAAGTTGTTTTGGTCTTAGTTAAGACTGACCTTCAAAATAATCAAATTTCTAATTTTTATAGTTCTGTGAAAATAGGCCGCAAGAGACCCATAAAAAAAAAAAGTTAGAAAATATATGAAGAAATTCAGAATACTAAATATAAAAACAATCAAATTAAGAAGGTTATATAGAGTAAAGAGAAAATTATTAAGTGTATTTCTTCTCAGTAGATGGGAACAGGCATTAGTGTGTACACACAGGCATATAAAGGCACCCTTGCTGTGCCTGAGGTGAACATAGGTGCTTTACGTAATGCAGATAACTGTCTTTGTGTCCTTCTTTTGTCAGGAAGCATAAACAGCCAGTTGAATGTAAAAAGAAAAACAAACAACAGAATCAACATAATTTGGACAAAGTCCATGTTTTAGACAAAGTCCATGGTTTCCTGATGGTGTTTTTACTCCCTTCGATTCTTCATTAAGTATCAGAAAAATTGCCATTACATATATCATTACACACACACACACGGTTTTTTAATGGCAGATTATTGCAGTCTAGAATATTTACCATTTCTATATAAAATGCAATTGTTTACAAACCAAAAGATTTCTCTCTAGATGCTGAGGCACTTTGATGCTAGGGACGACAGTTCTTGTTATATATAAAAGTACACCATGCATGAGGGGACAGGAGTATAGGACGAGATACAAGGCAATTATCTTACTGCAAATTTAAGTACAAATAATGTAAACCTTTTCTCCTGGCATTTTAACATCTGTTTTATATAGATATATATTTATGTACACTCTTAACAGTGGTTAGTGTATGGGTCTATTCTAGGTGAAAAAATAATTAACAAAATATAAAAAGTATAGGACAGAAATTACTCCCTTCAATAAGCAGATTAAAATCTAGGAACAAGTGTTTGAGTTCTCTAGCTTTTTTTCAAGATAAACAAAAAGACATTTTTAAAAATCAGGTTTTCCAATTGTTTTGCCTCTTAAATAGGAAAGACAGATGTGTTATGTAAAATACATCTGTTAACTAGATTAGAATATACAAAACTTTGATGTAAAATATTAATTTAATGTCCTCAGGTCATTACTTTTTCTTCTATTAAAAATAGGTTTATTTTCATAACATATATTCTGATTATGGTTTTTCCTCCCCCAGCTCTTCTCGCTTTTCCTACCTCCCCTTCCATGCACAGCCACACTCTTTCCTTGTCTCATTAGAATGAAACACATATCTAAGGAATTAAATAAGACAAAACAAAAAAAGTTATAATAATGACCAAGCCAGTTCAGTCAGTCAATGTGTTCTCCAAGAAGGGAGCAAAAATTAAAAAGAAAAAGAAAATTACACAACATTGTAGCATGAAACCAACCTGTTCTTAAGCTGAAGTGGGTTTATTTTTTCCCAGTCTGCTTTTATACCACTTTAAATACATGCAAATAATAAAGTCAGTTCTATGTTAAGAAACAAACAAGGCAACAAACACAAATAGTCAGGGAACAAACAAGGCAATAAACAAAGTCCTGTGATCACTGTTTCTAGGGGCTTATCAGGATGACCAAAGTATCTGAACCTACATCCCTGTCCTAGAACAAAGTCAGATCCTTGCCTGAAGCCTACTTCTTTGTTCTAGCCCAAAGTCAGATTCCTGCCTGAACTTACTTCCATGTTCTGGCCCAATGTCAAATTCCTGCTAAGTTTGTAAAAGCAGCTCTAAAAGCTCTCTGTATCTCCCCCTTTTTTATTTCATAAACAAGACTGTCTTAGGTCGTTCTGACACAAATGCCTTCCTTACCTATCATGGAATATGCATTATCAAAAACAATGCACTGCTTTCTTAGGCTAGTAAGGCTCTGTGCAAAAACTTACTAATCTCTGACAGCCAGCCTGTTAAATTAATAACTCTGTCTGGGGGGGGGGGGTCCATTTTTAGTTTTAAGCCAATTTTGGCTTAACATATTGATACTTTGGCTGCCAACATATTGATGTTTTTAAAAGCAAGTTTTATTGCAATGAGCAGAAATAAAAGTATCCTGGGACAAGAAGGGCTAGCATGATCAAGCTATATATGCCATTCTTGAAGATAGAAATACTGACCTAAGGGCACAAATAATTTTATCAGCAGTATTTGCAGCATCAAAGGTCAGCAGAGCAGCATTCTTTAAATTCATAATCTCACTATGCAAAGTTAAAACATCCATCGAAGTGTTATAATTATGCCAAATAACCTGCAAGTGTCTTTGAATTTTTCCTCAATTATAGTGACTGTCATAGTAAATTTTGGAAGTAACACAAATCCATCAGTATTTAGCATGACACTCAAGATGGCTTCTTACTCTTAAACTCTGAACCTCCTCTCCAATAATCTGAATAATATCATAAAGAGCATCAGTCCATTGTTCCAAACACCTATCTAAATCCTCTTGAGTACTCAGATCATTAGTAACAGTTTTTGCTAAATGATTAACAAAAGTGGCTGTTTTAACTTCTTGTGTCAAAGCAATTGCAAAAGCAGTTGGTGCTAGCTATTAAGTAAAGCTCCTATACCAGTGATAATCAAGCCCACTACACTCTTGCTTCTGCTTAAAGCCTAACTCACATCTTCCAATATTTGCAAGCTTTTTTCAGAATGCCAAGGCTTTATAATACTCACAGGCAATATGGTTGATAGACCACCATAACAGAAATGCTAGGTTTCAACACACTAACACAATTAGAAAGTATACAATCAATACAACTTACATTACTGTAGAAGAAACAAAAGTTATTTTAACATGGTCAATTAATAAAATATTAGGAGCCTTAACACATGCACTAACACTTGGTCGAAGTCCAAATCCTGTCCCAATTTTTTTCTATTGCCAATATAACTTCATACAGAGCTGATGTTAACTTCCAGATATACCATTGGAAATGGTCTGGTTCTGATTGCCAAAGGCCTACCAACATCTTCTTTGACCAATGTCTTATTGGTTCCATTCCCAATCAATAATTCATGTATTATCAGGAACACTAAACCACATTGAGGGTTGATTATAATAACATTCTTTCTATCTAGTAACTTCGTTAAATGCCAGTTCCACACTCTCTGTGGGTTCAGATCCACGAGATCACATCTCATAAGGATCAAGGGCAAATCCCTTATAATGTTTAGGCATGCCCGTCTCTATGCTTTGAGTTATGGTTTGTGAAATGTATTTTCTTCCAAATTTGAAGAAAAACTAAGAAAAAAAAAAAAAAAACAACTATCATTTTACTATCCTTCACAAGGCAAACAGGAATCCCATCACAAAATGCATTGAAAGTTGTGGTGTTGCTATAAATTGGCTACCCTGTCCAGGGAGATCCAAGAAGTTGAGTATTATTACTGGTCATGAGAATCTCCAGTCTGGACCATACTGCTGAATGTATCAGTGGTGGTCAGGACCATCGGCCCAATAGACTTCACAGGCTGCTGCAGGAACTATCATCATCATCAGTAAGGGAATCAGCAGGAGGGTGGAATTGTTTGGTCCATTTGTTGCACCAGTCTGTGTAGCAGCTATTGCCTCCCCCTTCTTCCTGTGAAAAATGCAAATGTGACCTCGTCCCCAAATGAATATAGGGTCAGGTTTATGCCATTGGCCTATCATAGAATTTTTCCATTTCACTGAAGCATACGTAGTAGTAGAAGTGTGAGGATGCTAAAAGCACTCAGCAGTTGAATGCCCATGAACATCCAATTTTTTAAAATTTAAAATGAAAAATACCATGATTTAAATAGTTTTGTAGTGCACGAAAATATAACTCCCCTCCCCCTTTTTATGAATATATTTTAAAGTCCCATTGGGCATGTTCCACAATACCTTGTCCTTGAGGATTATAAGGAATTCCAGTAACATGGGTAATATTAAATTGTCAACAAAAGTTTCAAATGCTCGACTGCAATAGCCAATTCCATTATCTGTTTTATTCTGATTTGGAAGACCCATCATAGAAAAACAACATAGGCAACGACTAGTTACATTTTTAGGTGCTTCTCCAGTTAAAGCAGTTGCAACTAGAAAGCCTGAAAAGATGTCAGTGGTCACATGCACATATTTTAATTTTCCAAAATCAGAAATATGAGTAACATCCATTTCCCATAATTCATTAGGTATAAGTCCTCAAAGATTAACACCATTATGTAGACATTGAGGACATTCAGGACAAGTCTTTACAATTTGATTTGCACATTCTCTAAAAATACCAAATTGTTGTCTCAAGCTATTACTATTTTTATGATGCAAAGAATAAGATCATTTGGCCAATTGTTCCTGTATAAGGCCTATAATCTGCCTAGTACACAAATCTGCTGAGGCATTGCCCTCACTAAGGGGTCCAGGCAATCCATTATGAGCTCTTTAATGTCCTATAAAGTAAGGAACAGTACGTTCTCCTAAATTGAGTTATATTTGCATAAATAATTAAAAACTTTGAGAATTGACAGTATCTAAAAAAGGAACAGTTTCAAGCAATTGTATACCATGAGTTATATAGTGGCTATCAGTATACAAATTAAAAGCTTGATTTTTCAGCGTTTCAAACAACAGCAGCTACAGCATGTAGTTCAATTATTTGTGTTGAAACAGGGGAAACTTCGAGAAAATGAACATGTGATTCAGTTACATATGTGCCTTTCCATTAAATGAGCCATCTGTAAATACAGTAAGCACATTTTCTGTGGGTTGCATGTGAAAGTTTACAGTAAATACAAAAGCATGCATAGATGCAAATTGTAATAACTTGTCTTTTGGATAATGATTATAAATTTGCCTGAAAATTTTGCACATGAAATAGCCTGAATATCAGTATCCTGGAATAACCCATTTAGTTGCTCTTTGGAATAAGGAATAAACATTTCATCAGTTTTCTTCCCAAAATATTTTTGTGACTCTATCCTACAATTCTGGATTAGCACAGAAACAGCTTCATAGTAGAGTGTTAAAACTTTACTTCGAGATAAAGAAAGATGAATCCACATTAATGGTCTCTTTTGCCAAAGGACTGCTGTGAGTGCAAACAGCCAACAATTGATCACAGTCTATATAATGTATCTGTTGTTAAATAGCTTCCCCTGCCTCCTGCAAAGCTATTTATCCATCATCAGTTAATTGTCATGGGGGGAATCCAGTTTGCATCCCTTTTGAGAATATCAGAGGTTTAAGTTCACCTGTGGTAAGCTTAAGGTGAGGTCTTAGCCAATTAACATCTCCTAACAGCTTTTAAAAATTATTTAATGTAAGTAAATTATCTTTTTTTATTTGAATTGTCTGTGTCACAATTTGTTTAGGACATAACTGATGTCCCAAATATTGAAAAAATATTGTCTTTGAATCTTTCTGGAACAACAACTAGTCCAAGATTTTAAAGCTTGTTGTATAAAAGTAAAGACGTGTACTAAAACTCCTTAACCAGGATCAGCTAATAAAGTACTCATCAATATAATGAATGAAATACACAGAAGGATTCAAAGTCCTAACTTCTTGTATTGAAGCACCAAAGAATTTTTGACATAAAGTAGGGCTATTAACCATTCCTTGAGGGAAAACCTTCCAAAGATATTACTTCATGGGTTCTTTAAAATTATAAACAGGCACACTAAATGCAAACCTTTTATAATCATCAAGATACAGAGGAGTAGTATAAAAACAATTTTTTAAATCTATGATAATTTTATATGTAATTTTTGGAATGGCAGCTGGAATAGGTAAGTCAGGTTGTAATGCCCCCATAAGTTCCATAGTTTAATTAGCCTTTCATAAATCTTACAGTAATTTCCACTTACTAGATTTTTTCTTAACTACAAATATAGGTGAGTTCCAGGGGGACAATGTGACCAGCTTGCAATTGCTCCTGCACTAGGTATTGAGTGGCCAGAATTTTTTCTAAAGTAAGAGGCCACTGATCTTCGCATACAGGAACATCACTTTTCCAAGTAATCTTATCTGCTTGGAGGGCAGGCTTCTTAACGGTCTCCATTAAAAATACCCTAGATCTGTATTTCCTTTTTTAGGGCTAACCATAATGGGCTCCAATTCTCCCTGATTTTGGTTTCCTAATCCTTAGTTAGACAATAATCACCAACATCTGTTGCATAACTGTTATTTGGACTGCCTAAAAAAGACTTCTGTGTCCTTCATTTCATCTCTTTCTCACAAATCAACAGGCAAATTAGAAACAATGTATGATGCAAAATATCTTTGGTGACCTTCCTTGTTCTCCTAATGTAAGAGATCACTGCTTTCTCAGGACTCTGACTTTACCCAATCCCTTGTAATTGAGTAATGGTTGTTGTTTTAGGCCAAGACCTAGGCCAATAAACAAACTTTATTACCAATATACCTGTGCCTGTATCCTGCAAGGCTGTAAATTTCTTTCTATTTATTCTTAAAACTAGTTCCGGTCTTTCAGCTTTTATTGCTTGGACCCAATAAGCATCTGAAGAACTAGATCCTTTTGCTCCATGAACATTAGCTTCAACCTTATTTTTTTGTCATAACCAACGGTATAAAGAGTAATTGAGCAATTCTCTGTCTTGGTTGAATGACAGAAATATGGTAGGTGAAGAAGTCATAATTTTAATTTCCCCAGTATTATCTGCACTCCTGGGGCAATCATCAATCCTACCATAGTAGCACTGCCTCTTTCCAGTAACAATCCTACAGTTCCTAACAGTAATAGACCATATGTTCCAGTAGCAAGAGCCTGCATCCCCATTTCAGGAGTTAATACTGTGTAGGCAGAGGAATTGAGATCTAGTCCTGCACTATCTGGAGTGGCTCGGAAGAGATCCTAAAAGGATTGTTTTGCTGAGGAATGAACTGCATTGCCCTATAGCATTATTTTGAAGCCTGGGGATGGACCTCTCTCTGTTTCCCTAAGGGAGAGGATTTTCTAAGTCATCTCTCTTAGACCTGCATTCACTAGCCCGATGTGTCCTTCTCTTGCATCTAGGACAGAGTGTTGCAGGTTTTTTTCTCATTATTTTTTTTAGTTTTATTTGGACAATTCCTCACTAGATGCCCTGTCTGTTCACACCCAAAACAACTTCCAGGAGGCCCATTAATCCTCCTCTTTTCTTTTCCAGTCTGTTGAAACAAAACTTGTGTAGTTTTTCCTGGTAGTATGGTGGCCATGGCCACACTCTGCACATAAGCGGGACCAAGGTTGGAACATATTCTAATATCGTCTGTAATAGTTCCAGTCCTTCTGTAAGGTCTCATGGCAGTCTGACAGGCCATTTGCATTCTCACACACCAGTTGTTTTACTAAAAGCATTCCAGCATTAGCATCTCCAAACAGTCTCCCTGATGCTTTAATCAGCATATCAACAAACTCCTGAAAAGACTCATCTGGTCCCTGTGTAATTTTTGAAATATCTTGAGACAAAGCCCCTTTATTAGGAAGGTGTTCCAGGCCCTACAAGCAATAGCAGCAATTTGGGCATAAGTATCAGGATTAAATTGTAACTGATTCTGTATATCCTGATATCGACTTTTCCTTGTTAACATCTCAGAAGTAACTAGATTGTTACCTCTAGCATTTAGCTCCTCTGTCTGCTGACATCTTTCAAAAAATTCTGTTTTCCATAGCAGATAATCTCCTTCCTGCAAACATGCATGAGCTGTTTCCAATCTGCAGTCAGAAGCACCTCAGTGAATGAGCCATCTAACATGGCCATGGTGAATTGAGCAGTGGGTCCACACTGAGCACAAGCAGTTTTTAATTCCTTTAGCTGTTTAAACGGAATGGGAGTGTGGTATCTAACAGAGATTCCTTGTTGATTCTGCACTTTAAACACAGGGTATTGCAAGGCATATCCTTGTATATCTTCCCCTTCTTCTACAGCTTGTTTTAGTCCTGCCTGAAGAGGTGATAACAGAGTAATACTAGGGTGTAGATTTAAAGTAAGAGGTTTCCCCTCATTTTTGTTACTTTTTAAAGTCACTGGAGGAGACAAAATTTTGATTTTTGGCACTACTATTGTTATATCCTCCTAAGAATCTGAACTTTCACTACTCTTTTTTTCCTCTGAGTACTTGCTCAAATCGTTCAATAAGCAGAGCTAATTCTTTTTGTTTCATCTTCTTGTCTCTGAGATATCCTTGTCTGTTTCTTTGCAAAAATTACATTAAGAAAAAAAGAGGCCAATACTCATTATGATAGTTAGCAACCTCTTTCTCCAATTCAATTTTTATCTCTGGGATCAAGAGGCTCACCACTCTTTCCTGCCTTCTCTGAAACCTCAGAAATAGAAAGTCCAGATGGAACAGCTTTGTCTTTCTTCTTGCTTCATTATCTGCATCTTCCAATATCTTAACTAATTTTATACTTTCATGTTTAGGATCTAAAGTATCTCTAACTAAAGTCCAAAAGCTAAAAGCATCTCTGGGAATTTTTTCATGACCATGAGTTGTATAATATTTTTTTATCCCTTCTCCTACTTTTTCCCATGTCTATAAACTTACTGTAACTTCCTCAGGGAATCAAGGACAAATTTCTTCTATAACAATCAGAATCTGGGTAAGTTGCTTTTGATTTATATTCACTCCTCTAGCTGTTAGCATATTTTTAAGCATATGTACAAAATGCATCCTACCATTCCCTTGCCCTATTCTTATGGGGTTTACTCACTGCTGGCCCAAATTTTCTTATGCACATGCTTCCTATTCCTACAGCGTCCTTCACTATATCCCCCTTTCTGGAGCTGAACATTGAGGCACCACCTGTCCAAGTCAGTTCGGTCAGTCAATGGGTTCTCCAGGAAGGGAGCAAGGATTAAAAAGAAAAAGACAATTAGACAACACTGTAGCATAGCACCAGCCTGTTTTTAGGCTGAAGTGGGTTTGTTTTACCCCAGTCTGCTTTTATACCATTTTAAGTACATACAAATAATAAGGTCAGTTCTAGGTTAAGGAACAAACAAGGCAATAAGCACAAATAGTTTTAAAAAAGCAAACAAGGCAATAAACACAAATGCTCGAGGTACAAGGCAATAAACCAAGTCCCATGATCACAGTTTTAGGGGCTTATCAGGATGATCAAGATATCTGAGCCTATTTCCCTTCCCTAGTCCAAAGTCAGATTCCTACCTGAGCTTACTTTTGTGTCCTGGCCAAATGTCAAATTCTGGCCACATTTCTAGAAGAGGCCCCAAAATCTCTCCACATAATAAGACAAAGCAAACAAGCAGAAACAAAAGAATCAAAGAAAGAGAACAAAAAACATGTATAGATACATACACAACACACACACATTTGCACACTCAGAAATCCCATAAAAACACAAAACTGGAAGCCATGATATATATGCAAAGACCTGTATGGTCAGAAAAACAAAACATATAAAACATTAAGAGAAAAAGAGCCTACAAAAATTGCATTTAGTCTGTTTTATTTTGTCAATGTACTGCTGAGCAGGAGGCCTACCTTCAAGAATGGTTTCTTTCTCCAAATTAGATTATTTTAAAAGTAACTCTGAAGGAGAAAAAAAATGACATTCATTTGAAGACTCTTAATCAGAGCATAACAATAGTTGTTTGAAAGATAACCAATAATTTATTCCAAATTGTGTGGTTTTTTTTCCTTATTGTACCAATACCCATACTATCTCTCTTATATTTTCAACAGTGGTTATTGTTAAACATGAGCAAATATATTATGAATAAGACACTGATAAATAATTGATAGGAGAGTACAGTGATCAAGTACCCGGGGTGCCACTCTGAATGACTGCTTGGTCTGTGTAGTACAATTCTAGCTCATGCCATCGAGGAAGGATTCAGGTGTGCACAGTTGTGCTGTGTAGATTGCTCATGACTATGCCATACCTGTGTTTAAGTGTTTTAAGAATTGCTCTGAGGAAGTGTTTTCTATGACACAAAGAAGAACTATTATGAAAATGCATACCAAAATACATACTTTGGAGATGGTATCCTTGAGAAGTATTGTAGCAGCTGCAAATGTAAAGATGGAGGCATAACTATCATTGTAAATTTTAGAAGTAACACAACTCCATTGATATTTCACATGACACTCAAGATGGCTCCTTACTCTTAAACTCTAAAGCTCCTTCCAATAATTTGAATAGGATAAAGAGCATCAATATGATGTTCCAAATGCCTATCTAAATCCTCTTGTATACTCAACACGTTAGTAATATATTTTTTTGCAAAATGATTAACAAAAGTAGCTGTCTTAACTTCTTGTGTCAAAGAGATTGCAGCAGTGGTGCTAGCAATTAATGCAATTAAAGCTGCTATACCAGCAATAATCAAGCCCACTACCCTCTTGCTTCTGCTTAAAGCCTGACTCACTTCTTCTAGTATTTGCAAGATTTTTTTCAGAAAACCAAGTTTCTGTAATACTCAGAAAAGTAACACAAAAGCTGGTTGATAGACCACCATAACAGACATGCCAGGTTTCAACACACTAACACAATTAACAAGTGTACAATCAATGCAACTAGCAATAAATACTGTAGTAGAAACAAAAGTAATTTTAACTTGACAATTTAAAAAGCCTTAACACATGTACTAACACTTATTTGAAATCCAGAGCATGTCCCAACTTTATCTCTTGCTAATGTAACATCATAGAGAACTGCAGCTAACTTACAAACATGTCTCTGAAATGTCCAGATCCAGTCTTCCAAATGTAGGCTGTTATTTCCAATATTGGATTGATTTCTAGACCAGTCCATGATTGAGTCTGATCACCTTTAAGAAAAATACAACTGGTCACCTTTAAGAAAAATACAAAAGTCATTATAACTTCTCTTTTTGATTCTCTGTCCCACAATGTCTAAAAACTTGAGGCAAGGCAGCTTGCCCTATCTGAGATATATGAAGGCAAAGGTGAGACAAGAACATATGACCAATACAGCTTCCCAGTCACCATTGTCAGGACACTCAGCAAGCTTACAGGTCAACATCATTTTTGTCTCAGCATCAGCATGTTTCACCAATCACTCTGGCAGCCACCATGCTCCTTCAGCATCCTGCAGGAAAAAACACAAACATGCCCTCTTTCCCATATTAGATACCTGGTCAGGATCATGCCATATGCCAGTATGTGGATCCTTCCTTTTCACCTAGGCTTAAGTATGCCTAGTTGTAGGGTGTCATAGTTATTCAATAGAAAGTTTCTTAGCATCCAAACTTTTTAAAAATTTAAAATAAGAAGAGCATAACTTAAATAAATTTGTGTTGTGTAGAGATATAACTCTTCCTTTTTTATTTTATGAAGATACTGTTTTAAAGTCCAATGGGCCCCATTTACAGTACCTTGCCCTTGAAGATTATAAGGAATCCCTGTAATACAGGTAATACTAAATTGTTGACAAAAAGTTTCAAATGCTCAACTGCAATTGCCAGGTTTTTTTTATTGAATATCTACTTATTTACCTTTCAGACATTATTCTTTCCTTCAAAACCTCTTATACTCCCTCCTCCTACTTCTATGAAGGTATGCTCCTACCCATCTACCCATTCCCGCATCCCTACCCTCAAATTCCCTGACACTAGGGCACCAGCCTTCCAGAGACCAAGGCTATCCTCAACTACCTATACAGCTGGAGCTATGGGTCCCTCCATGTATCTTTCCAGGTTGGCAGTTTAGACCCTGAAAGCTCTGGTTGGTTGCTATTGTCAATCTCTGCATGGGACTGCCAGCCCCTTCAGCTTCTTCAGACTTCTTTCTAACTTCTCCATTGGGGACTCTGTGATCAGTTCAATGGTTAGCTATGAGAATCTGCCTCTGTTTATGCCAGGCTCTGGTACAGCCTCTCAGGAGACAGATATATCAGACTCCTGTCAGCATGTACTTTCTGACATTCACAACAGTGTCTGCCTTTGGTGACTGCACATAACATGGATTCCCAGGTGAGGCAGTCTCCAAACAGTCCCTCCTCCAGTCTCTGCTCCATACTTTGTCTTCATACTTGCTCCCATGAGTTTTTTGTTACTCCAAGAAAGACCAAAGCACCCACACTTTGGTCATCCTTCTTCCTGAGCTTCATGTGGTCTGTGAGATGTATCTTAGGTATTGTGAGCTTTTTGGCTAATATCCACTTATCAGTGAATACATAACAACTTTTTTTATGATTTGGTTACCTCACTCAGGATGATATTTTCCATTTCCATCCATTTGCTTAAGAATTTTATGAATTCATTGTTTTTAATAGCTGAGTAGTACTCCATTGTGTCAATGTACCACATTTTCTGTATCTGTTCCTCTGTTGAAGGACATCTGGGTTCTTTCCAGCTTCTGGCTATTATAAATAAGGCTGCTTAGGAAAAAGTTTAAAGACACTTGCCAGGTATTTGGCATAATTCTAACACCTCTCTGGATGTCTTAACTTTGCATAGTGAGAATATTAACTTAAAGAATGCTGTTCTGCTGAGCTTTGATGCTGCAGATAATGCTGATAAAACTATCAATGGCTTGAGATCAGTATTTCCATTTTGGTCAAGCTCCAAGAATGACATATATAGCTTGATCATGCTAGCCCTTTTTGTCCTGGGAATACTTTTATCCTTGCTTATCCTGTGAAAGCTTGTCTTTAACAACATCAACATGATGGCAGCCAAAGTACATAACTTGAAACAAAAACTGACCCCCAGACAGAGTTATTAATTTAACAGGCTGGCAAGCCAAGGATGGGTAAGATTCTGAACAGAGTCTTACCAACCTAAGATAGAAGTGCATTGCTTTTGATAATGTATATTTCATGATGGGTAAGGAATGCATTCTTGTTAGGATGACCTAAGACAGGCTCAGTCTTGTTTATGCAATAAAAATGGGAGAGATGTGGAGAGCTTTGGGGGCTGCCTGGCAGGAATCTGACATTGGCCAATGACAAGGAAATGAGCTGCAGGCAGGAATCTAAATCCTAGGCTAGAACAAAAAAGTAATTTCAGGCAGGAATCTAAATCTTAGGCTAGAACAAAGAAGTAATTACAGGCAGGAATATAAATTTTAGGCTAGAACAAAGAAGTAGGCTTCAGGCATGAAAATGACTTTGGGCTAGAACAGGGAAGTAGGCTCAGATATTTTGGTCATTCTCATAAGCTTTTAGCAATAGTCATCATGAAAGCAATCATGGGGCTTGAAACACTAGGTCCTGCCCTCAGCCAGAGGAGAGCAAGTAATTCTCACATAAGAGTACTCAGCTTGTTTGCTCCACTTTCTACAGTTCAAGATCTCTTGCTGAGGGAATTGTTCCACTCACAGTTAGGACAGGCCATTATCTTGTTTGTTTATTATCTTGCTTGTTCTTTGACTATTTGCATTTATTGTTTTGCTTGTTCCTTGACTATTTGCATCTATTGTATTGCTAGTTCCTCAACCTGCAACTGACCTTAATACTTGCATGTAATTAAAATGGTATAAAAGCAAAAAGAGGAGGAGGGATGGGATAGGGGATTTATAGAGGGGGATGGGGAAAGGAAATAACATCTGAAATGTAAATGAATAAAATATCCAATAAAAAGAAAAAGAAAAAAATAGGGGTATATTTTTTGAAATAGAGGCATTATCCAATAAAAAAAAGAAAAAAAATAGGGGTACATTTTTTGAAATAGAGGCGTGCTGTGTCTGCCTTGAAAAAATGTATGAAGCCTATATATGTGTTCATGGCAAGAACAAATTTTAAGTTGAAGAACTATCTGAGGAAAAAGAGGTAGAGAGTGTGCTTGTTAGTCAAGATGTCAATTTGACAGAATCTAGACTCACCTGGGAAGACCTTCCCCTGGACATATTTGTGGGGATTGTAGTGATTATGTTTATCACTGGGTCACACTTAGGGCCTGTCCTAACTGTGAGTGGAACCATTTCCTGGGCAAGAGACCTTAAACTATAGAAAGTGGAGCAAGCAAGCTGAGCAGTCTTATGTGAGCATTACTTGCTCTCCTCTGGCTGAGGACAGAACCTAGTGCTTCAAGCTCTTGCTACCTTGTTTGCCCTCCATGATACGTTGAACTGTGAACTAACATAGTCTTTTAAATTTTTAAAAAAATATTTTATGTGGTTTGCCTATATGCATACCTTGTGCATACAGTTATGGTGGTTGAAGAATACATGAGAGATCCAAGCAAGAAAAAGACATATATAGGAATATAGTGGAACTAGAATTGAAGATGCAGGTATGAATTTGAACAAAGAGTTCAGAATGGTAATGTAGTAATAATTATAACTAACAGACACCAGACAGAATAAGGACGTTATTAATTTTAAGTCCTATCTACCAGATATTAGAAACATCTCAGTGATACAATATAGGTCATGAATTCTTGCAGTTCACATAAAATGAAACTGTAGGTCAGAAGAGTCTACTGGCTTTAACAGCTATGTGAAGATGCAAACCCCAATGTACCTGATTCTGTGGCCTGGGTATATGATCAGCCTATACCACTGTATCATTGGATGTAAGCATGTATTTAAAGTTATTGAGGATCACTAATAACAATGGAAAGTACAAAGCATGTAACTGCAGTCCATGAGTGGCTGGAGACATAGTATGCAAGCAAAAGTTTGAGATCAATGCCTTAAAATAGATATTTGAAGCTGTGGTATTGCTTCATAAATTTCAATGAAAAATATGGTTAAATTCATGTATAACTTACAGATTTCTTATTTTTAAGTCTTTGTGTATTTCTTATCTATATAAAAAATTAAATAGATAATTATTTGTATCATATTCTAGTTCGTTTGGGATATAAAAGACAATATTTCATAACTGAAATAAATTTATCAATCTTTTCTGTGTGAAAGGCAATAATCACTCAAGTTTCCTGTAAGTACTGTTTGAATAAACATTCATTTTCTCACCGTTCTGAAATAACACATCAACCAGAGTGAAAAGTTTGAAGTAGTTGTATCATGTATCATTTTAGTGTTTACTATCTTTATTGTCAATGCCATTTTTATATTATTTAAATTTTATTACACGCACATGCAAATTACCTTCAAACACACACTGATCCCCTGATCCCCATGTACAACTATGAGGCACCAAAAGAAAATAAGGATAAGGAACATAAGTGATGAGATAAGTGGGATCTTAAGACTGTAGCATGCATTGGGTATCAAGAACTCCACCAACAAAATCTGGAGCCAAATAAGGAGACTGTCTCTAGTTATTAAAAAGTTTTAAAACTGAAATTCATTTTGTGGTCTAAGAGACCCTTTTTCACTCAGTAAAAAAATACCACAATACTAGGGCCAAAAACGTATCCATCCATAGGACTCCAAAGACTTAGTTAAAGTGGAGTGAGTCTCCAGAGAAGCAAATTGGTGCACATGTGCACATAGCAGCCAAGTTATAACCGAGTGCTCACTCACCTGTGGCTCTGCTTTGCTCAGTTCATGGGAACCATAGCTAGAGTACCTGCCTGAGTGAAGTCCAAAACCAGAGTGAACAATATTCTGTGTGTACAACTGTGCCTTAGCTGAATTTAGGCACTCTCTAGTGAACAACCACAAAAAAAGTCACATTATGTGTACACATAAGTAGATATATATAGAATGCCGCACACGATAAAGGAAAGCAAAAGCTATGGGAATTAGAATATCTTCTTTAATCTCTTCAAAATTTTATATCATTCACACATCTGAGAGAACTAGGCTACGAATGGGTACTAAGTGGGGTGTTAGGATAAGAGGGAGAGAAGGGTTAAGGTTAGAGGTTAGGGTTAAGGAGTTAAGGTTAGGATTAGAGTTGGGGAATTAGGGATAGAGTTAGGGTTAGGGCTTAGGTTTGGGTTAGGGTTAGGGGGTTAGGGGGTTAGCAGGTTAGGGGGTTAGGGTTAAAGTTAAGGTTAAGGTTGAAAAAATAATGTGCCTGACCAAGCAACAAATAAAATTACTATTGGTGAAAATACTGGAACAATTAAAGATAATTACACAAACATCTAAGGAATTAAAAAACAACTTAATTAGGGGGAGGAATCATAAATTCCCACACCTAATGTGTAGCTATATGTGATTGAAAGCTGCTAGGAGAGAAACAGAGTTAATTTTATTTTTATTTTACCTTATTTTTCTTTTTGCTATTGTTGTTTAATAGTGTTTTTATCGTTGCCTTCTCTTTTTTTTGTTTGTTTGTTATTTTTTTCCCAGACAGGGATTTTCTGTGTAGCCCTAGCTGTCCTAGAACTTACTATATAGAGCATACTGACCTAGAACTCAGGGATCTGCCTGCCTCTGCCTCCTAAGTGCCAAAAGTAGACTTGTGCACCATCACACCTATCTTGGGAGCTAGTTTTCTTTAAGTGTGTGGTCCTGGTAGGTGGAACTCACTCCAGTAGATGACCCCATCCCCAAGAGTGTAGCCCCCACTAACTGAAATGGATGGGATTTTTAAAATATGGGAACACAAAGTGTGGATGGTGGTTGAAGAAGGAATGAATATAATGAGAATAAAACATACTAAAAAGTGTATTAAAAAACACAATTAGGTATTAGGACTATCTTGTACCTCACTGGTACAAATTGGCATAATTATGCTCTAATTGTATTTTGAAAGAAAAGTTTTATTTTAACAGGAAGGGTGATATGTAGGAGGAGCTAAGGTGGGAGGAGTACTGAGAGGAAGAGAAGGAGTAAGGAGAGAAGGAGAAGAAGGAGAGGAGAAGCTAGGTGATGAGAGAGAGAAAGAGGGGGGAGACAGAGAGACAGATGTTCACGTATCTCCACCAGTCAAAGATAGTTGATTGAGCACTACCAAACTTATAAAGCCTTTGATTAACATTATTAAAAAGAGTATAAATGCAAAAAGGAAAAGGGGGCATGGGATAGGGGTTTTCTAAGGGGGGGGAATGGGGAAAGGGGATGGCATCTGAAGTGTAAATAAAATATCCAATTAAAAAAATGAAAAAAAATGTAAAAAAACACAATTAAAACAACAATTAAACAATTAAAAAAGTAATTAATGGTTTGGGTGAAAATCAAATAAATCTAGTAAAAAGTCCATTTAATTTTCTATTTGTCTCAGCAATGGGAGAAATATTCAATACTAGACATACTAAATTAATTAAGATTATAATGTAATAATATCAGAAGAATAAGGAAAGACAGGAACAAGACTTTGGTCATCTACTGAGATAAATTTTCTTTTAACAATGCATTATAAGGTAAATTTGCATATACAGTATATAAAATTTTATTGAGAAATGTGATGAAGGTAGAAAAAACTAAACCATGTTCATAGAAGGGTTTTCATGGCATTTTTATTAACAAACTTTTCTTTGCAATTTTATTAAAAAATTGACAAAATGAACTATTGAGATGTGAACTTTGATCTTTTTTAAAGTCATGTATATTAGGTGATGTGTGAGGAGATTAAAGGATCAATATTGTGAACAGGAAAAGGACTGTTATATGAATGCAATAAATATATAACTTCCCAGTTTTGTACTGAATCATAACTATCCAAATATTTTAAACTTTTTAGTGGTAGTGTTTGCAACAAAGTACTGTCTTTTGCTATGTGTTTGTTGGTGGTAGTGAAGGTGGTGATGGTAGCTTTTGTTTTGTTTTGTTTTGTTTTGAAATAGGGTATTACTGTCTAGTGTAGGCTGGCCTAGAACTTGTTCTGTAGATTAGGCTGGCCTTGAACTCACATATTTCAACTCACCTGCTCTGCTCCCAGTTCTGGAATTAAAATCATACCTCAATTGGCTCACTTAAGACCTCCGACCACCATCGTTGTATAGAGGATTTTCACTTATAAAAACCTGACTTCAGATGGTGACAGGTAATGGCAAAACCTCTAGAAATGGAGAACATGTGTGGTGCAAATTATCAGATTACTTGTTTGCACTCCAAAGTAAAAGACATTTATAACTATTGAGCACAAAAAAAGTCAGAATTTTGGACATGCTAAAGTTCATTAATGTAAATTTGATCTCTGACCGTTAAGATTACTATTTTCGCTGATTAAAATATATTTTTACTTTTCTTGCTCAGCAATTCTAGAGAAGTACAGTTTTCTATAAAGCAAAATGTTTTATCTATGATAAAAAAAAAAAAACCTTCATCAACCCAGTATCATATCTCTTCCTAAAAGCAGCTTTTCATATAATCAAGCCACATGGATATCAGTTAATATCCTCTGAAGAAATCACACTTGCCTGTGTGTTAAGTGTTCATTATTCCCCAAAGCACTGTTTAAGTCATTACATTTGGGAATTGCACTGCACTCAGCAGATGCAGATTTATTCTGTTACCATCCAATGCAGATGCTTACTTACCCAGAAAATTGCTCACCAGTGTGACTCCTGTAATTTACATTGTACTCTGAAGCCCAGCTAATACTCACTGATATTATAGAATACTGCTATGGCAGCGTTCTGCCTTACAAGCTTCATCAGGGCAGTGCCGCAGCTAAAATGTCTTCATTTTACTCGATGATTCATTATTTTAAAGAGTTATATACACCACACCTTAGTAACAACAACAAGACTAACATAGATACCACTATTCTGCCAACTATTCTGTGAGGATCTTTAAAAAAAATAGTAACTCTCCCCACTTCATATCACAATATATTATTCTTAGTACCCCACAGGGTACTAACACAAAATACTCAATCAATATTTTTGATCAAAATTGAACGCAGAACTCATAACTGAGATAAACTAAAGGCAGAACAAGCATAGTGACCTCTGTGAACATGATATAAATATCGACACCCAAATACTGAGAATTTTAAAACAAGATGCTTTAACACCTACCACACCAAGAATCTTGAGAACTGATGTTTCTCATAGTTGCTAATGCTTGGCTTTTAAAGGAGTCACCACATAAGACTTGAATAAATAACTTATGATCTTATTTATAATCATATAATTGGCATTAGTATTTTTTTTTTTTTTTTTTTTTTTTTTTTGGTTTTTTGAGACAGGGTTTCTCTGTGTAGCCCTGGCTGTCCTGGAGCTCACTCTATAGACCAGGCTGGCCTTGAACTCAGAAATCCACCTGCCTCTGCCTCCCAAGTGCTGGGATTAAAGGCGTGCACCACCACCGCCCGGCACACTAGTAATTTTTAAGTCTTCATGTTTGTAGTCTGTACTTTTTTTCAAGAGGACAGTATGAAGTAACCGTTACTGAGTTTTTTTTTTTTTAAAGACTTGTATATAATTAGGATATAATCTCTTAGAGGTGAATGCACATTTGAGTATTAATGTACTCTGCATTTGAACTTAGATTGTGCAAGTTTTCTGGGAAGAGGAATTTTTTTTTTCAGATAGCTTTGGGAATAAAAACATATATAGCATATCTAGAGTAATTCAAGTTGGAGATTCAGTGAGGAGAAACTTCATGGTCAAAGATCATGCAACATGAAAGAACATGAGACATAGATGAGCCCTGTCATACCTCTGCTTCATTTTTTTTTTTTTTTTGTAGCTTTTTTGTACTGGAGGAAGTAGTGGGATGCAGGGCTCAAAATAGAGACACAATTCAGATAATTTATAAAACATGTCATTGTCAAGAACCAGCCTTGGCTTGGAGAAGAGTTCCTGAGAGAAGGGGTGTTTGAGAGCAGTGAGAAAAGAAAGAACTTTCTCTTGCAATTCTAAATAAAACCTCTTTGCTCATCTCTTGCAGATCAAATGCCCAATCTTTTATTTACATATCAATCTAGTCATTACTTTAGGTTTCCTTTTGATTATTCAATGAATTAGCATCCCATGACCCAAATCCCTAAATTCTTAAACAGAGACAGTAATCACATTTTTTTCTTTGTGAATTGCAAATAAATTCAAAGATCTGCCTTTCCTTTGTTAAGCACAGACAATAAGCTAGCTGAGTGGGATCTGCCTTAGAATTAGCATTCCTATCATGGCTGCTCCTGTACCTAAACTTCTTCTGTCCCAGACTGTCCTTGAACTCAGGAATCTGTCTGCCTTTGCAAGCCTTTGTAAGCATAAGCAATAAACCTAGCTGAGTGGGATCTTGCTCTCTAATCACCACTCCCTACATCTACCTATGACCTTCCTTAGTATCTTTCTGACCAGCTGGCTCAATGTGCAGCAGCTGCCTTTGTTCCTTTACATCTGTGAAGCTCCTTATACAATTCATATTGCATCCTTATATTTTTCATAGTGAAAAAATTACTCATTTTTCAACTCATATTTTCAGAGTTCTTTCTCAGAGTATGAAGGGTTGTTCTAAAGGTCTCACCATTTGCCATTTTGCTGAGATATAGACATACCTTTGCTTCCCATGCTGTTTCTAATTATCATGGAGTCATAAACCTTGGTGGGGAAACATGCCTCAATTAACCTCAGCAGGGAAAATAGCTCCCAAAGGACAAATGTCACATAAGAGAGAGAGAGAGAGAGAGAGAGAGAGAGAGAGAGAGAGAGAGAGAGAGAGAGAGAGAAGATTTGAAGATTTACACCCACAGCAACCATTGACAGTCATGGAGGCCCCAAGACCTGCTGGCTCTGTTCCAGGGGTGGGTACTATGTCACACTGTCCCTGCTATGTTTATGTTGGACTTGGCATGCCATCAGGAAGAAATTTGACCCATACTGTAGTTAGACAGTTGAAAAGTGCAGATGAATTCAAGAAGGAAAATTTCTCCACTTGCAACGGTTAAGGTGGAACATAAGGAATCATACCTGCATCAAGGAGTTCATTAGAAGGCTCATCAAGAGTCTACATAAGAAATGGTGAGACGTGAGAATTTGGTAGAAGGAGAGACAGAAGAAAAGGGGACAACTCTGGAAAGACAAGTGTCTAAACATGATTCAGACTATATCATATAACTTGAAGCCTGTCAATATACAGGTGACATGAAGCAGTAATGGTGATTAGTAATTAACGGAAAGTAATTTGTGAAGATGAAATGCAGAAAGAGTATTAGCATTAAGGGTAATGTGGAAATGAAAGTAAGAGGAACTGAAGAAAAGTGAGATGCAAACCCATGCTTCATGGGTTCCTAAAGAAAAAACTAAACTGTGAATTCAAAGCCATCTGGCATGCATTTGAGAATACATTTTAAACATGAATTAAAAGACTAAAATGGGTTTTAAACTAAATGAATATTTCAGATTTCACTTTCTTAACTTTGTCAGTTTATATAGTGACATTGATCTGCTGTTCTATATACAGATAGTTTGATGAATATGGTCTCTAATATACTGATGTGGGGTATAGGAGTGATTGGTGTTAGGGGTACCCTCAGTGAGGAAAAAGAATCTCTGACTAACAAGTTTGGATACATTTTGCATCTAAGGTGCTATGTAAAGAGAACAAGTTGAATCAAAATTAACAATTCTACATTAGTGGAAAACATATATCAACACATGCACTTTACAAACATGTTGGGATGAAGACCTCCAAACTCAGGAGACCCTTATTCAACTCTCGAGAAATCACGGCCACCCAAAAATCGCAAGACACCATACCTGGATGCAATCAGCAGAGGCTTATTGGGGAGAGTTGGCCAGCCAAAGTCAATTCGTTCACTCACGGAGGAGTTGAATTGACAAAGCCAGTCAGTCTGAGAAGGGTTCTTAAAGGGGGAAACCACAAACCTGGAGAGTGAGGAGGGGGTGAAAGGTTGCTAAGGAAATATAACATAAAAATATCGGAGAACTCCAGAGGAATGCAACCTAAGTGAATCAGGGTCATGTGGAAAACACTCTGTATTCTCAAAATGTGGTCTTGCCCTGTCACTAGCTCAACTATTTCTCAGTCTCACCTAAATGACTTGCATTTCTCTTAATGGTCAGGAATGTGTCTTCCTGCTTTGGGTTTTCCCCACTCACAGGTAGGTTCTCTTCCCTGAGGCTTGAGGAATGTTAATCTAGCAACTGTCCCCTGACTCAGGGATAATGTACTCTTCCCGGAATGTATCCCGGGGCAGTGA